>NC_052479.1:30304758-30431944 GCF_009730915.1 Dioscorea cayenensis subsp. rotundata | reverse complement strand
TTATTATTATTTTGATGTCATGAGTTGATGAGATATTAGTATTAGTGGATTCTTGAAACATAAAAGAAATTTAAAGTACAAACTGAAACCTTTGCTAGGATTGCCCCGCCCATGCTATTTAGTAGTGAAAGGGTCCTTTTAATGTTTGTGAGTCAAGTTTTCTATTTCAAAATCAGGACTCTTTTCTGTTATTTTTCTGCTTAGGATAGGTTTTCTCTGAATATTTACATATCAGAGCTATTATTCAAGATGAGATTTCTATTTATATTTAAATTCAGTTTTCTATTGAAACCATAGTTTTCTACCTTCAAGGTGTACTCTCTTTACTTGATCTTCTTTTGGCTCTTTTGTTTTGATCATTGAACATTAGTTCTAGATTGATTATTCAGGGTTGATTGCATCTGAGATTTGAAGGAATAATGTTGTAAGTACTGATTGGTTCCTCACACTAGGCTTGCATCCATTTCTGAGGTTTGGACTGCGAACACATCTACTTGATTACTGCAGTCCTTTTATCTGAATATTTTTATCTTGATCAACTCAAAGTTGAAATTTTTTTAACATTTTACAATGTTGTTAATTTGAATTTGAGGTTCTTTGCAGAAATAGTATTCATATATTGGAGTAACTAATAATCCCACATTCATATTCAAATCATGAATATTCTTTTTGAGTCTCTCAATCAGTCTAAGGCTTTGGGTTGAATCATCCAGTGTTAATTACCTTGAATCTGTTCTAGATGGAAAGAAATGGATTTCTTAAGTTTAATGAAATTTTTTTCAATCTTTTATGTTCATAGCTACTAAATGTTAGCCATGGTGACTAATGTCTATGTTGTTCATATGACATTCATTAGTATATATGTCGGCATAGACCTGCATTTATATATATGCAGGTCTTATCATCAGTCATTTGTGCATTTTACTGTCGTTAATTTTCATCAGTTTCATTTTTAACTCATCTTTTTCTGCATCATTGTTTGCAGCTTGAGGAATAATATGTTTGAACTGGCTCGTCAGCATCTGTAAGACAGATAATTGGACAAAGAGCATCACTATAAATCCTGGGAGTTTTGTATAGATTGATTGCGATAAAGATTAATCATGGAACAAAGACATGATGCTAATTGTGAGATGTGGAATACTAATCCATCTTTCGATATGTTCGGTAGTAAACTCAACTATTCGACATTGCTATGTAAATGGCTTATAATCATATTATGAAAGGATTGTAGATACTTGTATGTAAACTGATTTAGAATCTTCAACAGTAATTAATTTTGAAGGAATTTTATGTGTGCATGCATTTTGCTGGATATAATGCTGTGTTTGTTGTTGTAATGCATTAGATAAAATAAAAATGTCAAGGGGTACAAAGTATTGAAAATGATATATATATATTGACCACATCCAGATTTAATCTAGACCATTGATTGTATGGTTATATCAATGGCTATGGGATGTAAAGTGGTAGTCAGTAATGAAGTAGTTTTATTTTTCTTTCTGAATTGATCCTCTTTCTGATCTCTCTGTTCTACTTTTTCTGTTCTTTTTCTTCTCCTTCACATCATAGAATGAGGAAGGAAACCCTAAGATCAAAGATAGTTACTTACAAGGATCACTCCAATGGATTTGGATGAACTCTGACACATAGTTATCAATCAATCTCTTGCCTTAACTTAAACATCTAAGAAGCACGGACACAGATACGGTGACACGATACGACATGGACATATTGACACGGTAGTTTCTAAAAATTAAGGACACAAATGCGGTAGGACACAACTAGAAAATTTTTTTATTTATTATAAATATAAATCTATATAATTTTCATGTAATATATGTTATATATTTACTTATAGATTAATTTGGTGATCTTGTGTATTGGTAAGTAATTAGGAAATATACATGAGTAATTTGAAAAAATTATTTATAAAGCATATGACTGTCTGGAGGTATCCACGGTGTATCCAAGTATTTGTCTGTCCAACACATATACGACACGGGTACATCAAACTCTCGGGAGTGTCCGTGCTTCATAGCTTAACACCCTCTCTTTTTTCTCTGTCTTCTTGGCTCTTTTTCCTCTTGTGTCTTCTCTCTCTCATAAAAGCCTCTCACCTTTGATTATTCTTTTGCCCTTCCATAAATTGAAATATATATATATATATATATTTTTTTTAATTTATAATCATAGGCTTTTGGAGCCCATTTATTACTGATCCAGCCAATAACAAGAAACACTGCTGTTCTAATTCTGTGCAAATATTCATAGAAACCCCAAAACTTTTCTCTATTTAAAAGTCTTGGAAAATTTTGAGCGTCAGCGCAACGCGTCACGAAGCTTCGCAGCAAGTTCGTAGAGAAGAGATACTAGAGACATATAAAAATAGGATTTTTATTTCATTCCACCACATGAGTTGCTTATAGTAATGGTCTACTTCCAGAGAGCCGGGCTGTGACCTGAGTTTTCTTGCTTTTCTTCCCCTGTTTTTAGCTCCTCAGCTTACAACAATGGTGCTCTCTCTCTCTCCATCTCCATGTTCTTTGCCCTTGTCTTGATCCTTGCTTTGTTTGTTTTACAGGTTGCGGAAGCTAAGGCTTCAACATCTGGCACAAAGCCGGGAGCGAACGAGACAACAAGTTCTCCTCATCAACCAATCAACGACCAGGTGACTATGGTACCTCTGCTAACTGGGGACACTCCTCCTCTCCTCACCACTGACTTCCAGGTTGGTAACTCTTGATCTTATATAATAATCATTGATCTAATTAAAAGCGGTAATAAATATTCTAGATTCCACAATCATTTGACCGTTGATGTTCCTAAATTTGAGAAGGAATCCATATTGCAAATGCAAACCTGTATTTTTATTTCAGAGTTAGATTTCTTCTTCCCGCCAAATTATTTTTACTTTCTTGCAGTACTGAGCAATTATTAATTACCCTTTTTCATTTGCAATTCTACAAAAGTATGGTTTTCCCATTTTCAGAATGAACAAGGTTTTCTTGTACCTCCTAGTGGTACTGGTGGACCATTCAATTCTATCTCAAAAATGCCTTTTTTATGTGGTGGTGTGTCCTCTGATCCCAGTGGTGTGGAGAAACATGACTATGATTTTGAGAAAGCTCAGACAACGCCATCACAAATCCACAATCCTGATGGTATGGTGACAAGTATTTACTATTTATAGTGTGAGTTAAGAATAATTAGACACTGTTGGTCTAGTTTGAGCTGATGGTCATCCTTTTTGGTTGGTGTTGAGTAATCAGATGATACTTTCCATGGTTCTGCAATGTCAAGAATACCTTCGTCTTCTGATTCATACCCTCAGAGCAAGGGCATGGAGGAAGCTACCACAGAAATTGGTCAGCTTCAATTGACTGTTGGAAAACTCCAGATCCAGGTAGCTATTAGAATTAGTGTACTATCATAGTGCTTTGTGAGTACCTTTTAAATTGTGAGTCATTTTGCTTCTTCTTGTGTGTTGTAAATTTCATACATACTGCTTTTCCTCAATAGACATGATATGCTAATCTGGTAAAGGTGTTCTTTTGACATAAAATTGAGGGCATGGACCCGAGCTAGTTGAGGAAGTTACTTGTCAATTTTTTTATTCTGGATGTTGAATTGAAATCTTTGGTTTACATAATGAATTGTAGGTTTTGGAGACACAGATGCAGCTGCGTAGATTTTTGAATCAATTTGGGGTGATGGTAGGGGAGAAGCGGGGTCTTGAGCCTTCTGCTGATGGGGTGGAACGTGGTTCCGATGCTAAGCGCCAGAAGGCCCCTACTCTTGAGAGGTATATGCTTAACTAGATCCTTAGGGGTTTTGGGTAGATTTCTGCTTTCTGATTTTTGAGTTACTTTTTTTTTCCTTTTGAATTGATTTAAAGATAAAAGTTTGAAATTGTGAGGTTTATTATGTTGATGAATTTACTTAGGTGGTTTCGTGCTATTGATTGTTCTATTATGTGCTGTCGCTTTAATTTTGGAGAAAGATTTGAAAGGAGAGCTTTTTTTTAAGATTTGAGTAGATGATGAAGGGTTAGTGATGTCTCTGCTGGGGTTCATCTGTAAGTCAAGGCTCCTTGTTTTAGGTTGGAGAAATAGTTGATGTGTGCTATGTTGCTGTCTCATATCTATGATGTTATGTATTTGTCATCGATAACTATGATGGTTTGATTTCTTTTGCTTCTTTTTTTTTCCTTGTATCCTCTTGATTGTATGAATTCTACTTGAACTTTTACTCTCTTTTTTTCGTTATCTGTATTAAAATTGCCAGCTCATGCGTTTCTTATCAAACAATAATTTCAGACCTTTTCTTTAGCTTCTGTAATACTAAGAGCATATATTTTTGTAGTGTGATTGTGGAAGCGCTCAAGGTGGATAGTTTGCAAAAGCTTTGTTCATCATTGGAGCCTGTTCTTCATAGAGTTGTAAGACACTGGCATTTTTTTTTTCCTCTTTTCAAGCCATGATTTTGATCCCATTCAAGATTAATTATTTTGAATTTCTTTATTTATTGTTATAAGCTTTAGGTCAATGGTGTAGTTTACCTCATTTTTAGGTTACGTAACTGAATTTTCAATTTAGTTTGGTGATTTGGAGAGGGGAAACTTGTCCTTTTGGAACTTCCATCCCCCTTTGAAGGAAGAAAAATTGGTTATATTTAATTTACATATCTGTAATATTGGTCAATATGTTCCAACTTGTGCGAGCTAATTTTGGGCATCAAAGGCTCATAGAATAATTTAATGTACTATAAGAAACACCAAGTTAAATCATGCATTTGGTGTATCTGCTGCCTGTAGATCCCTTCAGCTTTTTGCTATTGAAAATGTTTTGATCTGCTGAAAGTTTTTCATTCTATAGTTATCATGCTTCTGTGTCAATTGGCTTGCTCAATTTGCAATCTTGAGCCCCAGGTTCAAGATGATGAATGAGGGTTGAGGACATTTTCATTTTGGCCATCTATAACTTGAGAAAAACTTATTTTATGATCTAATGCTTTTCTTCTTGACCTTGTCTTTTATTTCCTGCTAAAATGGTTGTCTTCTATTGTATTGTATGATATAATATAATATTGTGACCTGAAGCTTAAAATGTATACTATGATGGCTAGTGCGTTCTCATGTCATCTGTTCATGTATTTTTATTTTTTTCTTGGAACATCTAGTTTCTGGCTGATATTTCTTTATTATTAAATTGTGTTTCAATAGGTTAGTGTAGAAGTGGAGCGTGCTTTAGCGAAGTTGGGGCCTGCCAGGCTTGATACCAGGTGTGACTTGTGGGAACTATCGACTTAATTGAAAAAGACTCTGAAGTTCTGATCTGGAAATTATTTTGCAGCCCGATTCTTGCATTTTGTCAGAAAAAACTGATGCATGTTAGGATTTTTGGTATATTCATGAACCAGTATAATTTATAAAGCGTGAATTTATTTACTGAAATTTGAATTTCTTTTGAAAAATTAGGCCACTCTATTATAATCCCATCTTATTGATCTGTTGTCGAATTCCTTAATTTCTCAAATTGAAAGATTTATGACAACTGTGGTCACATAGTAGCATGAATGACGAGTTAGTTATATGTAGTTAAAAATCAGCATGTTTGCTATCTTACTTCTAGAACTTTCTACTTCTTATGTATGTGCATTGGGAATCAATGAATCCCTAAAGCATCTTGAGATATTTTCTGAGGTGTTATAGCTTTAAGTTTTTGCCAGTGATCAAGAAGACTATCTTGGTTTTACTATTCTCTATCATTTCATTCTGACCTTAAATATTTCATTTGTGATTATATATCTGTGATTACTCTGACCTTAAAAAATGCAGGTCTTCTCCTAAACGAATTGAAGGACCAGATGGAAGAAATCTGCAACTCCATTTCCATTCAAGGTTGTTGCTGCCACTTTTCACAAGAGGGAAAGTAGAGGGGGAGCAAGGAGGTGCTATTCATGTTGTGTTACTAGATGCGAACACTGGTCATATCGTAACATCAGGACCTGAATCATCTGCAAAAACTAAATGTTGTAGTTCTTGAAGGTGATTTTTAACAATGAAGATGACTGGACAGATGAAGACTTTGAAAGTCATGTAGTCAAAGAACGTGAAGGAAAAGGGCCTCTTTTAACTGGGGATTTGCAGGTATCCTTGAGAGAAGGTGTGGGGACGCTTGGGGAACTAACATTTACTGACAATTCAAGCTGGATACAAAGTAGGAAGTTTCAGACTTGGTTTGAAAAATCGCTTCAGGCTTCTGTGAGGGAATTCGTATCCATGAGCAAAGACAGAACCCTTCGCAGTTAAGGATCACAGAAGCGAATGTAGGTCTGCTGGGAATTTAAGTTATATTGGTCTTCATTTTTTTAAACTCCTTGTTTGTCTCATCCTTAATTTTCATGTTGTACAGTGAACAAGAAACACAATCCTCCTGCTTTGAAGGATGATGTCTGGAGACTGGAAAAGATTGGCAAGGGTGGCCCATTCCACAAAAGGTTAAATGAGGCAGGAATTTATACAGTAGAAGATTTTCTACGTCTCGTTGTGACAGATTCACAAAAATTGCGGAATGTAAGGAAATAACTTGGAATTTATTTCGTGCAAGCAGATACTAAGCTGGAAAATCAATTGTTATTTTACATGATTGTAGATCCTGGGAAATTGCATGTCAAATAAGATGTGGGAGAGCTTAGTGGAGCATGCGAAGACTTGTGTCCTAAGCGGGAAGTATTATGTATACTATTCTGATGATACAAGGAATTTTGGTGCTATATTCAATAGTATCTATGAATTCGCTGGCTTAATTGCTGGTGGGCAATATTATCCAGCTGAAAGCCTCAGTGAGAGCCAGAAGGTCAGGTTTTTTTGCTTATTCCTCTTTTGTTTTGCTTTCTATTTGATATGGCAAAGAGCTGCTGATGAAGTCATTGTTATTGTTAGTAGTTTTTATCGACTTTGAGTTTTACTCAAAATATTTTTATGTTGGTAGGTGTTTGTCGATACCTTGGTGAAGAAGGCATATGACGATTTGATGAATGTTATAGAATATGATGGGGAGGCTCTTCTAAATTTTATGCAGAGTAAGCAAACAACCACTTTCTGGAATGAAGTTCCATCTGCCCAGGCAAATTATTCTGCTTCCTATGATCAACAACAAGTCTCTCAAGCCAGCCTGTCAGTTTCTGTTCCTCCTGATCAATCTTTAATTGATACAGGAGTAACCTCGGGTGGTAAGGACTTTATATGGTTATATAATATGTGTAGAAATTAGAGTTATCCAGCACTATGTTGTTGACCTTTGCTTTACAATTGTTGCTCTGCTTGTCTTCATGAAGTTTGTGTATGTATATACCAATTATGAAATGGTATAGACTGCGGACTAAACCTGATCTCTGTGAACAGGGGGTGTCATCTCAAGTAGCTATGGTGGAAATCAATCAGGCCAATATTCCACTCAAACTGAGCATGTGGCGCCCAATGCTCAGTTACAGTATGAAAGCAGTTCATATAATTCACAAAACCAGTTCATTGATTCTTCTCAGCGGGCCCAAATCACAAGAAATGATAGTACCGGCTTGGTATTTTCCCCATCGCAACAACCTAGCTTGGGTTTGCAATCCATGACTCAGGCCTTACACCAATCTGAGGAAGAAATTCACATGATGATCCTCGAACTGCAAGGGAATGAAGATGACTGCACCACCCGTCAAAGAGGTAGCCGTGTTGATGATATCTTCTCTGAGGAGGAGATGAGAAGCCACGAACTGCTAGAGAATGAAGATATGCAGCACTTGCTCCGTGTCTTCAGCATGTGTGGTGCTGCATCATGCCCTAACTATAGCTTTGACGAGGATCTCAACCACATATCAGGCAAAGCTTTCGTGGGATGGCTTAAAATTAAGGCTGCTATGAGATGGGGAATTTTTATTCGAAAGAAAGCTGCTGAGAGGAGAGCTCAGCTTGTTGAGCTCGAGGAATGAGAATCTCAACCTTACAAGTTTTAGAATTCGTGATAGCAGTTGCCAATCTCATATGACCTTTGTGACAACTCGAGGATGGTTAGTGATCACAAAATTCTAACATTTAGTGTCACAACAAGGGATCCACTTGTACCATTTATCTATACAGCAAGCCGTCCTTCCGTGTTCACTGCTAATGTGTAGTAAGTTTGATGATTACTGATCATTCTGTCACCGCAAACTATGCACATGAGCTGGAACAAACTCGAACTCTCTGGTAAAACACAATTGCTTGGCCATTGATCATCGTAGTTTTAATGCTGCCACTAGTCCATGAACTGCTTTGTTAGTTAGTCAACCAGATGAAGACTTGATGATGCTTGCTTGTTTTTTCCCTCTTTGTCTTATGAATAGAGAACACTTTTGGGCTTGCTTGTATGTAATCTGTTGTGTTTGTTTTAATTTTAAAAACTGTTAAAATGGCTTTACTTGATTTAGGCAGTTCTGCTTTGTGTTTATGTAAAATGTTCCGCTTGTGTTTGTTAATATGCAGCTAGTGTTTGCAGTTCCAACTTGTGTCCTTGTACTTTTTTTTTTAATGTGCTTGTTTAATGTAATTACTTTGGTTAGAAGTGTCCAATAAATAAATAAATATATAAAATCAATTAAATAAATGAAATGTCTTGTGATATTTATTTATTTATTTTGATAAAATGGACAAATCATATCAGGCCTTGTAGAGAAGAGGAGTTAATACTTTAACTCATTTGTGTTGTCACCTTGATGTGATGCCAATAAATCAAGAGGTAGTTGGCTTGTAATGTTTATTAGTTAAATGCATTTGTACCAAAAAGAAAATGTTTTTTTGTTATATCTCTAAAGCGGAAGGAAATGTATCAAGTATGTGAATTAGATGTTTGTTGTATTAGGTTATGTACAATTGAGAGTTTGTATCTTGTTTTCTTACACCTAACAACAGTAAGTTTTTTTTGTAGCACTGCCCCTTGTGAAAGAGTTGCCTGCTTTGTATTTATCTTTCACTGTCTTGTTGATAAGCTAAATATCTCTAGGAATAACTGAAATCTGTATTGCAGATGATTACTCTTGGAGGTGATGCAGAACTAGAACTTGTTGATTATTTGGATCCTTTATCTGAGGGTGTGGTTTTCAGTGTCAGACCTCCAAAGGAGATCAGAATAATAACTGAAGTCAGACCAACCTAAAGTCTATTCCATGAAGAATAATAACTAATTTCAACTAGTTTTTCAATCAGGACTCTTTTCTGTTATGTTACTGCTTGGGATAGGGTTTCTCTGAATATTTACATATCAGAGCTATTATTCAAGATGAGATTTCTATTTATATTTAAATTCAGTTTTCTATTGAAACAATAGTTTTCTGCCTCCAAGGTGTACTCTTTTTTCTTGATCTTCTTTTGGCTCTTTTGTGTTGATCATTGAACATGAGTTCTAGATTGATTATTCAGGGTTGATTGCATCTGAGATTTGAAGGATTAGTGTTGTAAGTACTGATTGGTTCCTTACATTAGGCTTGCATCCATTTCTTAGGCTTGGACTGCGAACACATCTACTTGATTACTGCAGTCCTTATTTCTGAATATTTTTATCTTGATCAACTCAAAGTTGAAAATTTTTAACATTTTACAATGCTGTTGATTTGAATTTGAGGTTCTTTGCAGAAATAGTATTCATATATTGGAGTAACTAATAATCCCACATTCATATTCAAATCATGAATATTCTTTTTGAGTCTCTCAATCAGCTCAAGGCTTTGGGTTGAATCATCCAGTGTTAATTACCTTGAATCTGTTCTAGATGGAAAGAAATGGATTTCCCAAGTTTAATGAAGATTTTTTCAACCTTCATAGCTACTAAATGTTAGCCATGGTGACTAATGTCTATGTGGTTCATATGACATTCATTAGTATATATGTCGCCATAGACCAGCATATATATGCAGTTCTTATCATCAGTCATTTGTGAATTTTACTGTCATTAATTTTCATCAGTTTCCTTTTTTTAACTCTTCTTTAGCATCATTGCTTGCAGCTTGAGGAATAATATGTTTGAACTGGCTGATCGACTCGTCGGCATCTATAAGACGGACAATTGCACAAAGAGCATCACTATAAATCCTGGAAGTTTTGTATAGATTGATTGTGATAAAGATTAATCATGGAACAAAGACATGACGCTAATTGTGAGTTGTGGAATACTAATCTTCTTTTGACTAAGCTCAACTACTCGACATTGCTATGTAAATGGTTTATTATCATATTATGAAAGGATTGTAGATACTTGTATGTAAACTGATTTAGAATCTTCAACAGGAATTAATTTTGAAGGAATTTTATGTGTGCATGCATTTTGCTGGATATAATGCTGTGTTTGTTGTTGTAATGCATTAGATAAAATAAAAATGTCAAGGGGGTACAAAGCATTGAATATGATACTGAAATCAAGACTGCATGAGCTGCCTAGATGGTAAACATATATTATTTGAGTTTAATTTAGTCCAAAAGCTTTGAGTTGACAGGCTAAGTAAAATTTATATATATATATATAGACAGTTGACACGTGTCACTCTACAAAGGATGTTAAACGCCGCTCCGCCCCGCACCTCTCACAAAAAATCCCGTCCGTGCCCTGCTCTCTGGCAAAAAAAACCGCCTCATTCAAAGCGGATTAGATCGGAAATCACATATCAATTTGAGTTTTGCCATCCCTAAGTACCGTCGTGCATCAGTTAAAAACTTAAAATGGCTTATAGACCCAAGTAGAATTTGCATAGAGTTTACGCCAAATATATATTATGTAATAATAAATCACAATGTCAATAGGTGAAGCAAGTATTTCAAATAAACCCAGAAAATGTATCTTTTTTTTTTTTAACATATATGCAATTATGAAATTCCTTGGAGATACACTGGGTTTCATTTTTTTTCCTAGGTATACATGAAAAAAGAGAATCTGATATCTAACGTTTGACAAACAATTATGAAGTGAGCTGCTCTAAAATTAAAGCTCTGAATGATTTCTAATGATGTTTGATGTCTTCTTTTCTTCTTTCTTCTTTTCATCAAGATTTCACAAGTTTATGTGACCTGATTATCTGATTCGCATTTTCATATGCTGAAAAAGCCGACAAATTTTCCTAAGACATGTGAAAATATAATGTAAATACAAAAGATTAGATTGTTAATATTCGAATCGAACTAACAATAAAAATGCTGTCTAAATAGAGGTAGCTTTTGATGAGTACCTATTGTTGCTTCAACCAGCAGCATGGAAATCAGTAAAAAACAATCGGCACTGCAAATAAATCGGGAAAATGATTTTGTTAATGTTCGATCTAGAACTAAGTTTGTTGTACTGTATAATACTAAGAAGAATACAATATGTTAAGTTTGGCATAAAATCAAAGCAGGGAAGCAATTCAGTATTTTTTTTACTGTTTAAAAAAAAAAGGTGAAAATCAGTTGAGAACTGACCAGAAGATGAAGAATAGTTTGACAATTCAATGAAATTTAGTAGTAAAAAAACATTGAATAGCAGTCCATAAAACATCAAGGAAAATCAAGAATTTTATGACAAGATTATATCCCAAGTCCCATGGAATGCTACAAGCCTACAATTGTCTAACAAGAGACTGCATTTTCGAAACCTCAAGCACAAAAGGACTAATTCTTCAAAAAACATAAACTTCTCCTAGAAATGCAGATGTTGGACTCACCGATTAAAAATATGCTCAGCAAGAGCAATAAGAATATTTGAAATGAACGACCATACGAGCCCTCTATATGCCTCCGAAGCCCACTGAACTTTCCAACAAATTGTTCGGCATCAGAAGCTTTAGAATCAGTTCTGCAATTACTTAAACAACTCCGGCCTCTGTCAGTTAAACTATTCATTCCGTGCTGCAAAACATGAGATCCAAAGATGAAAAACCAGTAACAATAGCAAAACTCACAATCACAAGAGTAGAAAATAACATAAGGGTGCAATGATTTAGAATACGTTACCTGTGCAAACCGACTAATTCCTCTCAAATCAATGGCTCCTGGCTTTGACTGGTGATCCTGTTCGCTCTTTACTTTCGGGAAGCTGTTCCTGAGCCAGTTTGATCTCGTTGCTGATCCAACATTCCTTATGAAACCACGTAGACTAGACGGCCGACTACATGGCATAGGTTTTGCATCTTCATCATCAGCAATTAAAATCTTCCAAGAATCCCCGTCAGGAGAACAAGATGTCGTCTTTTGACCATTTGGCATCTCTACTCGAGCTGGTAACACCTCTTCTGCATACTTCACATGTTTTCCAACCTTAGACTCATGCAATGTCCTGGTATCTGCTGAAAGAAAGGCCGCAAGATCATCTCTTTCCCCCTCATCTAATTGCACCAACCAAAACGGATGCTTCTCTCCTTCGATATGCGAATCACTCAACGCCTTCTCCACACAAGAAATTTGGTTCTTGATAGTATTTATGAACTGTTGCCGCCTACTAATAGCTGCATCCTCTGAAGATAAACTCTGATGACTCAAACTAACTGCTCTCTCAAACGCCTCCAACTGCATAGACAAACCAGTAATGTTTTTCATCCAAACACACTAAGGTGCTGCTTTCCAGAGAATATCTTGATTTCAAAAGGGGTAGAGAGAGTGGAAACAAACACACCTGCCATTTAGCAGTACCAAGAGCAGCGTGGAGATCCCTTCGCAAATCATTGAAATCATCAAAACTAAATCCATCACTATGGCTTCGCAACCACATCCTATACATTGATTCCATTCTAAAGAAGAAAGAAAACACAAAAAGCAGACAACTTTCAATACAACAAACTCTCACAGGTAAATTATCAAACACCTAACGAGCAATGGAATAAATTTAATAAAAAAATCAATTCAATCCATACACTACACCAAAATCCAAAATTTCAAACAATCAAGATGGAATTTTTACCCCCTTTTTAAAGAGACCAACAAAATCTCACAGGCAAATAATCAAACACCTAAGAGCAACAGAAAAAATCCTACATTTAACCAAAAAAAACAACAAAATCCAACCTTTCGAACAATCCAAGATCAAAATTCTACAAAACATACGTATCTGCCGATTCCTGGACCTCCTCAGCCGCCGAGAAAAACACATCTTTTTGCCATAGATCGAAGCTATGCCCGGCAGCCATCAACAATCCGCAGAACACCTTCAGAACCAAATCAAAACTTCTCCAAAAATCAATGAATGCAACCCAGAAAGATCACAGAACTTCGCTTTATACTTCCCCCCAAAACGAAAAACACGAGACCTAAGCGAATACTTACTGTTCTAATACTCTGTAAATATTCAAAGAAACCCCCAAACTTTTCTCTATTTCAAAGTATTCTAAAATTTTGATAAACCCCCTATCTTATTAATAATTTAATATGTTGGGTGAGATAACCAAGATAATTAATAATAATAATATTATTATTATTAAATAAATAGAAATTATGCCTTTTTGTTTTCTTGAATTTCATAAATGTTTCTACGAACTTGCTGTGATGCACTAGAAATATCAATTTCTTAGTGCGTTGTGGTTGTGGGCCCTACATGGATTTTATAATTAATAAATAATAACACACTTTAATGGGAATAATTTTTTAATTATTGAGAATTATTTGACTTTAAATATTCTATGTGGCCAGCCAATTTGGAAAACTATTTATTTAAATTTTAATATTTGAAGGGATTAATTTGTAAACTTTTGAAAAGCCAAGAAAGTTTATTATATTGAGGTCACATTTAGTGGTGTGCATAATTTGACAAAAATTTTATTTTTAAATCTACTTCAAGTGGTTTGATTTTATAATAATTTGTATTAATATAAGAAAAGCAATTGATCAAATTAACCAATTTATTTAATTAATTAAAAATAGTTTGTTACTCTAAATAATGAATATGTTACGTTTGGTCAAACCAAATAAAAAAAAATGATTTTATTTGAAATTTTTTTGTTTTGCATTTTCAAACAAAAAAAAAAAACTCCCCTGTGCACCTTTAAAAGCATTTTTTAAAAATAGAATTATTCACAGGAACTAAAATGTAATTATACACAATAATTCAATAAAGAAAAAGTTTTTTTTTGGAAAAAAAAAACACAAATGTCCCACCTTATCTTATGACTCAGAATGCAACATGAAAGTGCTCAACCAAGTTCACCAATTTTCGTTCATGTACCAAACAATACATCAGCTCAAATGACACAATGAACCAAAAAAAAAAAAATCCCTTTGTTTATATTCGAGCAAGTGCTCCGAAAAAAGCATCTTTTTGACGACGAAAAAAGAAGCGGTCGATATGCTATTGACTTCACTACATTTGTGCAACATTTAGAGATATCGATACCGGAGAGATAAAAAGAAACGTTTAAGAGATATCGATACCAAAGAGATAAACAAAGCGCAATGACTAAGAGAGCATTTGAAGAGCAATGGTAGACGATGCCAATACCGAAGAAATTATCCTTCTTTGCAGGTCTTTGTAGTCTAGTGCTAGCTTTACATCCCAATTGGATATCTCCCTGTGAAAAACAACTCGAAACTTTATACTGAAAGATAAAATGAATACCGATAATTCGTAATCAAGATGTTTTACCTGTCAAAATCATCAGTATGACTTAGACTTTCCATCATCGGATTAAAAATAGAAATAATTGTTTCAATCACTGCCCTTTCAATCTCCTGAACAGGCAAAATATTTGAATGGAATGAAAGTTTGTCAACTAAGGTTTGTGTTTCATATAATTTATTATCTGTCAGAAGCTTGCGGTAAGTCATGTGATGTCGAAGAGAGACTTACAACTCTTGTAGAAGGACTAGGAGGCAGCTGGTTTCCGTCGTCTTCTATGATTGAACGAAGATGATACAACAATGGAGAAGGCAAGCCGCATGAAGGAGGTTCCTTACTCTTAGACAACCATGTCCCTCGAACCATGTGAGTGGTCCAATCACTTGCAGAATGTGTTTCTTCTGCATGGGGTGCATCGATATCTGCGTCAAGGAAACATAACCGTTTGATTGATGAAAACAGAGCCACAACATTTCTTAAAGTTAAAAAACAATACATTAAGTAATTGTCGAGGAGAAGCAAAACTAGTGATTACAGTTGTAGTTCTACACAGAAAAAGGTATTGAATTGGTTCAGTGTCGAGAATTACCCAATGGTATGACATCATATGGGTTATCTCCTTTTGGAAGGAAACCATAGAAAGTCACGAAATGAGATCCAGGAAAATTTCCATAGCTGAGATAACATTGTTCGCCTTTTTTACATGGCCTTGACAATGGAAACTTCAAGGATTTTGTTGCTGAATCTACTCGTCCATAGTGAATTATGTGAGGGCATATCTGAAATTGAAGAGATAATTAAAGGTGAAAGTAGACTTTGGGTCCTTTAATTAAATTAAAAAAAGCTAAAGCTTTGCAAGAAGTTTATAATCCTTGAACCTAAAAACTGGTATGGTATGGTTTAGGGACCAAAAGTTCAATTATATCATAATTAAACAAGAAGGCAAAGAAGGTCTTCAGAAGTGAAGTAAGCTATTTTATGAGATGAATAGTTTAGTTCAGCATTCAGGAAGAATACCGAGTGATTGAGAAACCCAGCAATGGGAACCAGACAAGTCTTCAGCTTTCCATCAGACAAGATGACCTTCATTCCATTAGAATACCAGAGTTCACAAGCCCATAGGAACTGCTCCCATGAATACAACTCTGGTCGAAATATTTTGGGGTGATTACTAAACAATGTATGACATAACTCATCGTATTGTTGGCGCAAATGCTGAAATAGAACAAAAACAAAGATTTAGTTTGCCAATGTTTCTAGCTAACAGTGAGCAGATACACGAAAAGGTACCTCCTTCGCTTGCAGTAACTCTTCAAAGAGCAGTGTCCCTTCTAATGTGGCAAGTGCATCAATGCCAAAGCTTAACCCTATTCAGCACAAGAAATTCTCATAGCTATATTAAAATCTATCTTGAATTTGATAAAATCGAGCCTAAACACGTAAACCAGGAACCACAGGTCCTTGGAAGATACTTGAAGTTTAAATGTGATACCTGTATGGAAATTCTTCAGGCAATGTCTCAAAGTAAAACCTAAATCTTGATTCAGAGTTGTGCCTCTCTCTCATGCTCCATAATAACATCATAGTATCAGCAGATATACCATCCAATTCCTTGAACACTTCATTCTGCAATGATGGGCATAACATTAAGTACTTAATACCTTAATGACTAATAAGTGATGCATGAAATGTTGTTGTTAAACAATAGCAGAAATAAATAGTCACTCCAAAAAATAGCTAATGGTGATCATCAAATATCCCTTCAAATTTCCCTAGTCAAATGACTGGAGATATATGAAACCAAACAAGCAGAAAGAAGGGCAACAAAATACCATATCAGATTCATGAAGAACATCCTCAGATATGATTAGAGACTCAGGGATTTCCAAAGCAGTGTCACCGATGCTCAGGTCTTCAATGGTCACAGCTCCTCTTCCAGCTCCTTCAAAATCTAAACTATCATTTATGATCCATGCAACATCAGTGATGCAGATTGGATGCAAGGATAACATATATGAATGTAAAGGATTTGACACTTTAAAGAAGTCATGTGATTGGATGCAGATTGGATGCATGGCTGCTTCATGTAAATGAATGATTTAATGGTTTGAGGTAAATCTTATCTTATGGGATTTAAAAGTTTACAAGGAAATACAACACATCTGATAAGCAAGATGGATGTCTCAATTTAAGCATATGTAGACTTACAAGCAATTCTCAATTTTGTCTCCACTCCATGAGTCCACCCCCACTTCAGCAGCGAGTCTTCCGCAGAACTATCAAACTTGTTAGAGATCATCTCAACAATGTTTCCAGCCCCAACAGCATTGAAGATATCCTCAGTTTGATTTAACAAAAATTTTAGAACCCATAATCTCTCAGCTTTAGCATTCAAGATCGAGGATTTCACAATTTGAAGCACTGTACCAAGAGATTCAAGCTCGTTTCTGGGGCTGAATGGACCAGAATTATCATCTTCAGCAAAATAGAGCTCTATCTGAACAAGAAATATAAGATATTTCATTGCTATTGAAGATTGACGGAATCTCATTAGTGCAAAACCAAAAGATAGTCCTCACTTATCACAGTGCAGCAAAGTCTACCTCATTCAGATGCAGTACTCTTGCTGCCCAAATCATTTGATTCAAAATTTGCTGTAACTCTTCAGGGGGTGATGGAACTTTTATTTGAAACTCAAAACTGAGACCCTTCACATCTGCCAACCTCTGTTATTGATAATAAAACTTGAGTATGTTTACAACTTCCAGTAAAAAAATTGTACTAAGATCTCCGGTAAATTTATTAGGTTAAAGCCTCATGTGATGCCACTCAATGCAAATTAGAACAAAGGTTAAGTGATGATCTGCCCTCACAAACCCAAGAATTCAGGACTCAAAAGGAAGGACACCACTTAGTAGAGGGATTCTGTTCAAGCTATTTTTAACCATGGAGACCCAAAATTGTTCATCTAATCTGTAAGCGAGTTCAACCATGGTACTAGAAGTAACAATTTTCACTTTCATGGAACTCAAGGAGGTTATCAAATGGTAATAACCTATTGATAATTTCCATGGTATTCTGACCATTCACCGAGTAGCAAACTTCCACAAGGTTTTCCTTTACCCCTATATTTCATTTACCAATGTATTAAATAACCGGGTTTGTACATACCGTTTGATTCCTATTCCATATAGTATAAACAATTAGCTTGTTCTATTGATATCAAAAGAGCGATACCATCCTACTTACTTCAATAACAAAAGAATCAGAATCATCGATGCCAAAGAGAATGAGCACAAACAAACCATCATATCAAAAGCCTATATCCATACCAATTGAAATGAAAACAAGAGGAAAAAAATGTGCTATTTACCTTCTCTTTCATTTACCATCATATCAAACAACTTGTTGTCTATACACCCATTTGATTCTTATTCCATATAGCATAAATTATTAGCTTGTTTGATTGATATCACCAAAGCAAAGCTATACCATACTAATTACTTCAAAAACAAAATAACCAGACCAATCAATACCCAAGAGAAAAAACACATACAAATCATAATATTATAAGCTTATATCCATAACAACAAACATTTATACATGATTAAGAACCAATTGAATTGAAAACCAGAGAAAAAAGAAAATGTACATTTTACCTTCTTCTTGTGGAATAAAGGGTCCTGTTCAGAGAGGGAAGGAAGACACAGAGTGAGCATGCCATGCCTCTCCAACTCATTCTCAGAAGCTAAAGCCATGACCTTTTGGCAATTACAAGCAAGATACTGGTATTAGAACACTAGGGTTTAGGGTTTTACAGTAAAAATGGGGGTTTAGGGTTTCACTTTCTCAGCTTCTCTCCTTCCCTCCCAAAGAAACCAGGGTTTTTGCTTGCCCTAATTTGGGCCTTGATTTTTCAATATAACACCTTAATTTTTTTTTTTATATTCGCTAGTGTATTTAAATTAAATCAAGGGGCTGTATGAATAAAAATGCTAATTTGGCTAATTTCATTTTTCTTTTTTTTACATTTTTTTTGTGTTAAAAAAATAATAATATAAAAAATTATTTCTTTTAAATGCGCTGAATCATTTATTTAAAGGGAAAATTCATTGCTCACTCAGTAATTTTTCAAAACTTCCCAAAAACCCCTCCAACTTTTTGCACACGACCCAGTACTCCAGATTATATTTTTACATTCCTTTTTAACCCCTCAGCGGTAAGTTGAAGTGGGTCCACGATATGAAATTCTTTTTTGCCTTTGCAAAAGTGGGAAAAATGGCTACGATCATAACTTTTCTTTTGTCGATAGTTTTTCAATTTGCCTCTTTCGCTTTTTCTCAAACAAAGTTTAGAAGGCTCATATCTTGTTCTTCTTGTTCTTGTTCTTGTTCTTGTTCTTCTTCTTCTTCTTCTTCTTTTTCTTCTTCTCATTTGGTGTATTCAATTTTTAGCTCTTCGATTAAATTATGGAGAGTTTTTGTGCTATTGCTAGACTGACAGCGGGGAGGGCGAGTGCTAATGTTCGCTGCGACTTCTTGGGGAATCAGTGTTAGGTGAAATATGTGAGCGATGGGGTCTCGATATTTCCGTGTCGGGTGAAGTTTATCACATCCCGATGGACATAAAACCAGTATGTCCCATATAAAAGCGAGGTTGACTTCCAGTAGCATGTGTCACGTGCACTCCATCTTCAAATGTTACATTGTTGATCTTGTTGTTGGGAGCAGATGATGTGGCATCGTATCCCATCGAAAAGCGAGTTCTTCTCGTTGTAAGTTTCTTCTCGTTTATGTTTATATAGTTGTAGAAGTTAATTATTGTTTATTATCCATGTCACTGTTTACATTTATCAAGTTTCCATTTAAACACTATTGTCTCCGATTAACTTATTAACTTATTATTTAACTTTTTGTTTTAACGTTTAAGATTTATGTTTATCGTTTAAATATTTTTGTGTCTCGTTTAAATATTGATCGTGTTCGTTTAAACTAAAGTGTTGGCGAGGAATCGAGACTGGCAGACGCTTCGCTCCACATCATGGCGAGCCCGAGGGTGTGGCATGCCTTCCTTCCTCATCCGATCAAGTCGAAGTGTTGTCGTTGGATATTGGACAATGTTTTGAAAGGCGTGAACATTTCGAGAGACGCACTTTAGGAATTTTTCTGCGATCAAAAGGAATTTTTGACTTCAAATTATCGAAGAACGAGAAACACGGGTGATTTGTGGAAGGAAGCTTCGACTTCAAAAATGGCGTATAAGGAAGCTATATTCCCATACCGGGACGATACGACAGGCCGATGGATGAAAAATCGTGACTGCGTTTGCTACACTTTGTGACGAGAAGGCAACCCGGGTGTCCTAGAGCGAAAGAGGATCGAGTCGTGAAGCGTCCAGGTCCCGCAGAGTTGCGTTAGTAGCCATCTAGCACGCTTTGTGTCACAATCGCAGATCGTGGAATGAATACATTGCCGACTAGGCATTGTGTATATACTTCTTATTATTGTTTAAATATTGAACTTTTATATTTAAATATATCTCTTACGTTTTAAATATTTTATTCTCTGTTTAAGCCATTATTTTTATCGTTTAAAAATAAATTTGTATCCGCTTAAAATGTCTGACGGGATGGTGCTAGCGGTTCCCCAGCGTAATTAATACATGCTCGGTTCCCCAGCGTTTCCACTCCCGTCGCACATAAAAAAATCGGAACATTACATTAAGTAATAAGGATATTTTAAAGCAGGAAAAATATTAAGTATATTTTTTTGTTGTAATTACATTGATATTATTAAATAATAAGGATATTTTAAACGGAAAAATATTATATTTAAGCAGAGAAACCTAAACTTAAAGCAGAGAAAAGCGAAAGTTAAAGGGCAAAAGTTATCATTATACTGATTAAAAATGAATGTTGATATTAGCCGATAATGAAAAATGAAAATGAAAGCAGAACCCCATCCGATAATGTACCCTGCGGACTACAATATCATCCAACAAGAAACGAGAACCTCAAAACGAAAGCAGAATGAATTTAATTGAATTTAGATACATGTACATTTACATTGACAAAATTTGTCATGTTCTTCGGAAAAAATGAATTGAATTTAAAGCGGTTTACATTTGAAACTATTACACCTATACAATGACTATGACCCGCTTGCGTACACTCCCTCTCGGTTCGTTTTACAGATGAAAAGCGGAGTTTAAACAATTACATTGATATTTACACAATGAACTATATACTTAAACACTGAAAGTGTATGTTAAACAATGAATCGGATTATTAAAGAAAGAATCGTGTATACAAATATAGAAAGAATGACTAAGAACCCGCTTGCGAAGACTCCCTCCGGGTCGTGATGCCTACCGCCTCCCTCCCTAAGTATGCGGAAACATACCTGTCATCGAGATAAGGGACGTCGAGATCGGGTGCTTCATTTGTTTGAAGGGAAGGCGCGATCGATTAGTAATCGTGACCGACCTTCCAATGCCTCCACCCGAGCGATGCAGCGAGGGAACTCGATCATCAAAAATCTGCAAGCCCTGCATGAGAGTTGCGAGTGACATCCTCGCCTAGTGCCTGGCGAGGGCCGCCACGTTCGGGGCCGACACGGTCGGGGAAGCCACGGTCGGGCGGGGTGGGGAGGGCTTCTCGACCTCGACGAATGCGCTTTTGGCACGAAGCGGGGAGAACGGGCGTCCAGTAGCGCAAGGAAGAGGTTGCCCTCTCATCTTGTCTTTTGAAAGCAAGCGGTTCGGGAGCAATAGCATCCGACCGACGGTTGGTCGAACAAATACTTCTTCATCGACGATTCGCGGGAACCACTCAGGAAACTAGCATGTGTAAAAGCAAACAATCTTAGCGAAATTATTTAGTTTAAACAATTAAAACTATATTTACACATGTAACTCATGATATTTAAACGTTATAACCTATTGTGTTAAACGATGAAACAAACAAATTAAACATTAAACTAAAAAGTTTAAAGCGGTAGTTGAACAAAGTTAAACGGTAAGTTATAATGTTAAAGCGATAGATGAATAAAGTTAAAGCGGTAGAAATGATATGGTTAAAGCGTTAACGTCTACGATTAAACAAAATATTTTTTTGAATTATTACCTCTTTTCCTTCGAGAGATGACAAACTCGTCTCTATCGTCAGCTTGCTTCAGTAAAGTATTTTCACCGTAGCACGAGCATCCTTGGGATCTTGCAGAACGGACTTTCTTTCCGGGTTCCGGTCGACTCGTAGAAACCCGGGATGTTAAGCGCCACTGCAACCCTTAACATACCCGTGTTGGTCTTCTTCCCGCAGCATCTAGATTGCGACTCGGGTAGCGGCTTGTGGTATGTCCTCCATAAGCCACTTGTGCGTCGCTTGCGCCCATGCGTGGCGCCCATTCTAGGTAGATCATCGACATAATCAACGATCCGGTTAGGAACCGAGCGGGGAGGTATTTGGGAAGAGGATTGTACCCGGGAGGTACACCATCGATGGTTTGGCAAAAATTCTCCTCTTCTCCCTCTCGTCCAACGAGTTCTTTGAAGAGTGCTCCCGATGGAGTCTCTCGTGTCTCTCGTGCGTCTTCGATAAATACCTCTCTTGAAAGTCGACGTGTTTTCTTCTTCGAAACACGATCGCCTCCCCATCGCTAGACGCGAAGAACGATTGCCACATCTTCGAGCTCGAAAGTCAGATGCTTTCCCGATCCCGAATTTATTGGTGCGGTTATCGTATCTCCGCAGCAGAGTCGAGAAGGGCCCGCTCTTGGTATACGACTTCCAACTCGATGAAATCTGTGAGCGGTGTCCTTCTGGATGATCTCCCGATGTCGAGGGATCATGTGAACTTTCAATTCGACCCATGGTCTCCACTCAGCAGGTGTCAAGTAGCATCGCCCATTAACTAGATTAACCGCCATAATCACAAGCTGCGACAATAACGACGACATTGTTAAGCGGAAATGTAATTTGTTAAAGCGGTAAACACTCGGTTCTTAAACACCGATATCATTTTTTTAAGTAGTGGCGTATACTATTAAACGAGAGATACAAATAATTAAGCGGAGACGAACTAACTTAAAGCCGTAGAAAGCTCATTGTTTAAGCGGAGACCTCATTTTTACAATCGCAACCATATCAACCGAAAGGGTAAAGCGTGAGATTATAAACATTACACAAAAGCACAACAATCGGAAAAACCATTTCGATCGTATACATAGGCGAAAAATGTAAAACAAAACAAAAACCCTAGCCGAGACATCTCCCTGCAGACTAACAAAAACCCCGTACGATTAATCCCCTCGAAAGCTTGATGTCTTCCAACAAAAACAAAATCACAAACCAAAACCGAAAAATGTCTCTTCGTAACAGAATAGTTAACAAAAAACCATAATGAATACCTTAGACTGGAAAGTGACGAAATCTCAGAATACTTGCACGGGGACTTCTTCTTCGAGACGCCCAGATGGAAAGGGAAGAGTGCTGTGGGAAGAGAAGAGTCGGAGATGCGAGTTGAGTCGAGTCGCGAGTTGAGAGAAGACAAGCATTTGTAATGCCTAAGAAAAACCCACCCACTTTCTCTCACACGCCGAAATGGAGTGCAGACCACGACTTCAGTGCAAGGGCATTTTTCAGTCCATAAAATTTTAAATACACTCCGTTTAATGCCGTTCACGTACTTTGGGGGTTTCAAAATCATGGAGTTGAAAAGGAAGGGGTTTTTGGGTATTCCGAAACTATGGGGGTTTGTTTGGCAATTTGGCAAAGTTGTAGGGTTTTTTTGGCAATTTCCACTTATTTAAATCATAATTTTTTTATTAGAAATATCTTGTTATTTTTTCTATGTGATCTAGACCTTGTATTATATGATATTTAATTCTTCATACTAATATATTTTATTTAAAATTTTTAATCCGTACACAATTTAAGGTGGAGAGCTTTATTTTATTTAAAACACATTTATTTATTTTTATTTTATTTAAAACACATGTCATGCCTTCATATTTTACTTTTTAAAAAATCCCACAGTTTTCTCTAATATTTTAAAATCCTCTTATTAAAAAAAGAAAGATCCATTATTTTTTAATTAGATTTATTTTTAATAAAATTACTATTTAACCCTCATATATATCATATATCCCTTCTTGACCCATTTTTTTAAGGAAGATGAAAGAAAAATAAACAAACAAATCACCATTCATTCTCATTTATTATTACCAATATTTCTTCCTAAAATTAAAAACATATTAATTTTTGCCTTGAACATATTAGTTCATCTTAACCAAACAATCATTCCACAAAAATTATATATATATAAATCCATATTGATTAACAACAACAACAACAACAACAAACCAAACCCAAAAAATTAATCATTCATTCCTTTCCTTTGTACAATAACTTAGTTTAAGTGAAACTTGTCTTTCCATACAAATATGCTTATGAAAATTTCTAATAAATTCCTCAGCTCTCTTATCAACATCTTCATCACCTTCATCTTTTGATGAACATGCACTTGTGGTCCTTGACACTGTTCTATTCTTCGGCATCTCATTCGACAAGCTAACAAATTGATAAAAACTTTCATTATCTCTTTCGAAGCTCGAACCGCAATCTAACAAGCTCGGTTGCCGTCTATAAACTAACCGGCGAGAATCCGGTGACCTTGCCATTGAAGAAATGAACAACTTGCTTGCATTGAATGATATAATTAACCTCACCTTCTTCACTGCTTGTTTTAGCCTTCTTAGCACTTGAAACTTGATCTTCTTGTTAGCCATTGATCACAAAGTTATGAATTATGAAGGTTAAGTTTTAGCTACTTGAGATGTTTTATGCTAGAGACAAAAGGAAGGTCTTTGGGTGGTGGTGGGAATTGCTATGATGATGTGATCAATGATATTTTATGTATTAAGTTTGCACCTTTTAACCTAATTAATCCTTTTGTTTTGCAAGTTGTATAATCATATATAGTTTCTCAATAATTGAACATGTGATGTCCCTTGAATTATTTTGTTGTTGGACCCATTCTTGGGGTTCCATTTATATAAGATTTATATATATATATATATATATATATATATATATATATGAGATCTGTGATCGATGAATTTTTGATATTATAATTCATCTTTATTAATTCAAACCGGTTCAATTTTGAGCTATGTATATAACCGCGTTTTTAAAGTTATATGGTTCTTAAAAAAAAATAATATGTGAATCAAATATTTGACTGAATCATGTAAAGTCTAATACTATGCTTGGTTAGTTGTGGATTATTCACAAGCATAGTATTTATTATATATATATATGTGTGTCATCATTTATTCAAAAGAAAAAACAAAGATGGCCAAACCTTGTTAAAGTTTATGTATGGCATGCCTCTTTTTACTCTAATTTAATATTAAAAAAAATCAAATATATATTCAAATATTAGAGGAAGGACATTGATAGGGAATTTATCTTACATAGATGGGAGTTAAAAAAAATAATAAAATAAGAGAAATTGTTAATAAATAAACAAAGAAGAGAAAGGATTAGAAGAAACGTAATTAATGTCGCACGGATGCTAAGTAGTCTTTAAATTAAAAATGAGAAACATTAATTTCTCATGTAAATTAATAGCTTTAATGAGGCCCACAAATAATTATCAAGCCATCAAAAAAGTGCAAACTCTTTTCATAAAGCACACATCACTTGCAAGTTTTTCATTTGTGGTGGTTAAGACCACAACATCTCATCAACTTACCTCATTGATCATGAAATTTTAATATAATAATAATAATAGTAATAATAATTTTAAACTATGTAATTTATCATTCATTTGATATTAATTTTAAAATTGTCAACTTTGTCTGATAAAACATATACTTTTAGATTAGTTGTAATTTTAACATTAATTATCTTATATTACATGTGATATTCCAAGTGAACTTAATAAGTAAATGAAAAATTATCAATTTATTATCATCGTCATCAATATCATCTTCTTTATTATTATTATTTTTATTTTATGGACAAGAACAAAAATTTAATATATATATATATATATATATATATGAATGAATATATGTTTTGTTTTTAATTGTGTGTATATGGAAATTTATGCACCATTGTGGTTGTGTGTGTATATATATATGATTAATTAGTTTTAGTATGAATAATTAAATTTACTAAAACTTTGATGTAATATATATCAAATAAAAATACAAAATGTACCACTTCTCTACCTTGAGCAAATATAATCTAAAGAGTTCAATGAGGGGGTCAAGAATAAACAAGTCAATCTTTTGCATTTATTTCTATGTACTTGGACATTACTCTTTAGTATGTATATATATATATATATATATATATATATATATGTATGTATGTATGTATGTATGTATGTATGTATATATTAAAACAGGCATAAAATTTTTAATACATATAAATGTAAAAAATAAACTACATAATTTAAAAAGAATTGTAAAGGACCAACATTTTAAAAGGAAGAAGAAGAGTGAGTGAACACTTTGATAATTAGTCAATCTTCTAATATTAGTAATATTAATTAATTAAAAGAACAATTCACATGGCAACCAAACAAATAGACCTGAACCTTAAATATATATGCTAATTTGTTTTAAAAAAATAAAAATATCCACACTATTATTACTGTTGTTATTCAAATTTAATTTAACCACAAAAACATATTCTATGTAATTATATTATTTTTAAATTTTTTTTTTTAATTGCAATTGAAGATATAGAAGCCATTAATTTAATCAAATCACTCAAGCTTATTTTGAATTAATTCAACTCAAATTTTTCTCCCTTAAATTAGTATTAACAAAATATTTATGTTTTCGTTACAATAAATATAATTTATGTATCTACTTACAATAATAAATTCAAATATATTGAAACCAAAAACTCAATGAGATGTGTGAGAAATCATAGGAGACAAAATATCACTATCTTAATAAACATGGGAGGACATATACCACATATATCACTCACACCATGTAGATAACCATATCTAATGGGTACAATGACTAGTGTCCATTAATTATTAACTTGGATGCATTTATCATGTGGTGGGAATAAGTGGTCCATTGTTTTGTCAAGTGGGTGTTGCTAAGGATGATCTTAATTGTATGCCATTGGAACATGCATATATATTTAACTTGATACTTATTAAAAGAATGCTTCTTAGAATTTGTCATTCAATGCACTTTGTTTTCCACTTTATCTTCACTTCATTTCTTCAATAATATCATGTAAATCACATACATTTTTAATTATTTGGACTAGATTTAATCTAAAAGTTTGAATACACACATATATAATATTCTTCTAGTTTGTAATTTTTTGATTTTATGAATTAAGTTTTTTTTTTCCAAACTTGGAAGAATATGCATCTCTAGTTCAGTATCCCATTAAATATTCAAATTTTTTATTTATTAAAATATGTATGTTGGAAAAATGGTTTTTGATTAATAATAAATAGTTACATATATAATAATTTTACTTTTTATCAAACCAGTGTGAAATGTCGATTTAATTAGTGTATAATATTGTCATATAAATATTAATGTATAATAGTGTGAGAAAAAAATATGTAAATGTTACAAGAATAAAATCAAAAAGAATTACATAAACATCCACACTAAAAAAAACATAAAAATTTATATAATTTAATTATTTCGCTTGCTCAATAAAGTGACAATCTTGACCTCATTTCACTATATGGATCAAGGAAGAGAGAAATACAAGAACCCCAAACAATCCCCAAAAATCCTCACACCTAGTCCAATAAATTACATTGGATTTAATACGAAACTTTAATAATTGGATGATAATTAAATCCCAATAACATATAGTAAAATTTAACACATTATAAATTTTACAATAGTAAAACCAAACCTCTCTACCTTTGTTACTCATAGCACAACTATAACATATTCAACTAGAAATTTGACTCCATATATAACTTTGAAAAAAATTAAGAAAAAAAACTTTTACCTGCATGATAATAGTCATAGTTTTATTAGGTATAAATTGAACTTCAAAACTATCTATTTAAGAAGATTGATTATGATAATGCTAAGCTGATATGTGTGTATGTGTATATATATATAATGAAAAAATGGAATAAATTGAAATAGGATCTAGGGAAGACATAGGTAATACAAGGGTGGCAGCTTGAGTGTCTGTGATGGAAGAGACATGCATGAAGCTATTTAATAAGTGCTTGTGTGCCGGACCAAGAAAAAAAAACACACTATATCATGTCCATGCACTAAATATTTAAGTAGAAGATGCCCATTCAACTTCCTCCTTTCTGTCCTCCATTTCCACATTAATCCTTGTACTACTTTGGATTGCCCTTTCATTAATTTTCCACCAATTTTTTTTATTTGTAATATATACATATATATTATTGGTTTTCTATGTTCTTTATACTTAATTTCAAATTTAAATGACACTGCTTTTTATTATTTATTATTTGCCTTATATATTTTTTCTATCACATATCATTGAGAAATTACATCAAAATTTCATAAAATTAATTAACTGAAAAATCAGTATCAAATTGATATTATTATTTATATAAACCATGCTTTGTATAAGAGTTTTATTAATATATAATAGTTGGAATTTTGAAATAGATATTTAATAAAGCATATTTATTTTTTTACAAAAAGATAAAAAATCCATTCACCGTTTATGTTTCTCACCTCCTAGCTATCTTGTCCCCTACATTCTCTTTAATTAACCATCTCCCTCTACCTACGTACTCCCTTCAAATAATATTTCTAAACATTGAAACACTTATTCAACCAATCACCAAGAGACACAAATACATACAAAATAAATAAATAAATAATCAAACCTTGGCATGAAAACTAACTAAAAGAAATACACAAGTAGCTAACCAACTTTTAATGTGTTTGTTAACTTAATTGCAAGTAATTCCCAATTAAAAAAAAAACTCTTAAACAAATTTAAAAACAAAAAAACCAAAAGAGAAAAAGTTCACATGCAAGTTTATGATGCACTTGCAAACTAAGTCATAGATGAAAGCCAATCTAATATTTATCACATACTTACCGACACAATCTTTGCCTTTATTATGGTAGACAAACACATCAACACTTAACTCCTTCCTTTGATTCTCTTTCAGTCCTTTGTCCCTCTCTTTTTCTCTCTCTCTCTCTCTCTTTCTCTCATATATACTATACAATTAGTATATATGTATATATATATATGTGTGTGTATATAGATGGTCTTGAGGAACACCACAACATTAATTAATTGTCTCCTTGATAGATATAAATGTATGTGTGTGTGTGTGTATATATATATATATGAAAAGAAGAAAGAGGCATGAAGACACACTACTACCACACTAGTATATATTACTCACCACACACTGAGGAACAAAGAAAGCATATCCTTGGCATGAAAGTCATGGAGTATAACAACAAGAAGAGCAAGAGTAGTATGATTGAAGAGTTGAACCTTGACCTTGGGCTTGATCAACCAGCTGCATATCTTCCACCAGAACCAGCTAGAATTTTCTCATGCAACTACTGCCAAAGAAAGTTTTATAGCTCACAAGCCTTGGGAGGACATCAAAATGCTCATAAGCTTGAGAGAAGTCTTGCTAAGAGAAGCCGGGATTTGAGTATCAGTACTTTCCGGCCTCATTCGGCCGGCTCTTCTTCTCGAGCCGGGACCGAAGAAAATTATTATGGTGCTACTCTTGGGAGGATTGAGAGGAGGGAAGCTTCTTCTCCGGCGTGGCCCGGGAGGTATCGAAGGCCTGAAGATGATGAACTTGACTTATCACTCCGGCTATGATTCTATGAAAATGAATCAATTAGTGAATGAATTAATGAATGAAGCTTGTTGTTGTTGTTGTTATTGTTGTTGTTGTTGTTGAGCTTGTGTTGGTATAGATATATATCACCTCTCTTTAATCTTTATATCAAGACATAGCTTTGGAGGTGATGATATATATATACATCTCTAGTTTAGTTTTCTAGCTCACTAAGGATCATGTTAATTAGTTTGTTGGTATTGTTTTTACATGAAAGGTATGATTTTATGAATGAATGAAATGAATGAAGCTTCTTTTAATTAATTTGATCTGTTTGTTATATATGTCTTTAATATATTAATCTAGCTGCTTCTTAATTTATATAAAAACATAGAGTTAGTTAGTTTATTGAAGTATTATTAATTAATGTTTTGCATGAAAGCTATGGTCTTATGAATGAATTAATAAATTAAGCTTCTTCTTGATCTATTTGTTATATATGTTCTTAGTTTTGTCTTCTTTATACGAAGACATAGTTAGTTTATTGAAATTAAGGTTTTGCATGAAAGCTTTGATGTCATGAATGAATATATGAATGAAAGGATAGATTAAGTTTATTTTATTTATTTATTTATTTATATTATTGTTAATACTTGATAATATATATATATACAACATATGATTGAAAAAGAGTGTGTGAGGATATTTTTAGGCTTTGCAATGTTCCAAATTGAAGTTTGTTTTCATATCTTCTGATGGTTGTGACTTGTAAGGCCAAGACATGCACACATATTATTATTATTATTATTATTATTTTAGATCCAATAACAGAGCATGTGGAAAATACTTGGAAGAAGTGATGTGATAGAAATCAATGGCATCCAATTGAAACAATGAGAATGAAATCTGGGTCATTCTTGAGGGACAGATTTAAGACATGTGCATGACTTAAATTGAAGGACATATACATGCATGTGTATAAAGATTAATAAATGCTATGAATTGTTATGTGAAGAAGTAATTAATATTATGTGAGTTTCATATGTGGTGGATATATAAAATAAAGGCTCTCATGGTACATGCATCTATGTATATTTGACAATTATGTGTAAGCCATATGTCAAGAATGTACACGGATTTTCTAAATATACCATATGTGCTCCCCTGGTATGAGGAGAGATTCAATCTCTGTCTGTGATCAGGGGACAAAAGTCGACCCTAAGCATATATGACCAAGACTTATACCTAGGGCCCCATAATTTATATATTTTTAAAAAAACTATATTTACAATTTTTATTTAGTAGGAGTATTATCTAAGGCCCCACAATTCATATATTTAAAAAAAAAACTATATTTAAGACTTATACCTAGCTCCCACAATTTATATATTTTAATTTTTTTAAATATAAAACTTAATTTATTATAATATTAATATATAATAAATTTGGACTTATAATAGGCCTCACAGAGTTTTTCAGTATCTCATAGTTCATGTTTTCTTTTTTAAAATATTATATTTAAACATTTTATGTACTATCATCCTAAAATCATATCCACATAATTATAATTTTGAAGATTTTTAATTATTTTTTAAACTATAAAATTTATTTTAATTTAATTGATTTATAATAATATTTTTTTATTTCTATCATATGATTTATTTTTTTTGATAAAAAATATTAAAAATATATTTATCATGATTTTACCTACACCCCATTTTCTCTAGACGGTTCGAAGTGAACCTGGTGCCAATAGATTATGAATGTTGTTGGCCAGTGCATATATATATATATATATATATATATATATATATATATATATAGATATATATATACATCTCAGGGACGTCTCAGATTTCGATTCTAGGGATGTCATAGTAGCTCGTCGGATAAAAATCGGCAGCTCTTACTCATTATAAACATGATGAAACCCAGCGTTCTACGGTGTTGTCACGATGATCATGAGCGAGTAAAAAGGATGTACAGTGTTTATATAATCAATCAACCATCGGATGATGATCCAACGGCTTAGATTTAAAATGTCCCTAGATTTGAAATCTAGGGACTTACTTAGATAATGTTTTCCCATATAAATATATATCACTCTATCTTCTTTTTTCTTATTTATATATATGAGTTGGCAAATATTTATATATAAGCACCCATCATCTACAAACTTCTGTAGATTTAATATCTACAAACATTTGTGATGAATCGTTGGATCAACACCTATCAGCATCTCACTAGATTTATTTCATAAACAGAACAACAATATTACTGTGCTTATAAATAGTACCAAGTGGGATGCATAGTCATTTAAGCCGAATCATCTAATCATCATATGCACAATACTTATTTCTCCAAAACCTACAGTACACTCTCTCTCACATGGTGCCAAATAGGATGCACAATAATTTAAACTACTAGTAAAAGTTATAAAACAAAACCAACACACTCTCTCACATAGTGCCAAAGTAGGATGCATAGTATCAAATGAAATGCACAGTAATTTAAGTTGAATTGAACCATATGAACATCAAATGCACAGTATTTCAACAAAATCATAATCATTCAAGTCTATTTCTACCTAAACTTAGGGGAGGAGCTATAAAACAAAACCAAGACACTATCTCATATAGTGCCGAGTGAGATGCACAGTAATTTAAGCTAAACTCTTAGACCATCAGATGCACACTACCTCAATAAATTGTAGCCAGACCTATAGGAGAAACTATAAAACAAACCAACAAACTCTCCAACTCGTTTTTTCAATCAATACAATTCTTTGGTACTATTACTGCACCTATTGTAGTCTCTCTACTCACCAATCCATGTCACTCTCTCTCATCTACGTTCTATAAAAGTCCGCAAAATATATGAAAGAAAATCTTGTATTCTTATTTATTATATATATTTAATTGATTTTCATAGTAATAAGGTAAAGTAGTTTTCCATTCCCAAGGAGCCAAGTTTGATTTTTTTTAATAATTAATAAATTATTTATTTGTTGTGCAACCGAGATTTTGATGTTTCTAGTTGTAAAGAAATGCAATTTATAGTTTCATTATTTGTGAATACTCAATATATAATATAATTGCAAAGGTTAAAGAACTTGAGCCTTATCAATTTTAATTATTTTATTTTTTTAAAGAAAATTATTCTCATTGTATTGATCTTTTACGGTACTATACTTTTTTTAATTCCATGAATATTTAATTTAACCACTTTAATTGTATATAAGGTTCCATTACACCCTTTACCAAGGTACATATGCTTACAATTCATATGAGCAACGTAATTCATTACAACTTATTAATAACCTTAAAACTTGAACTTAATTGCTTCCTTTTAACATTTTTCATCCAAATTATTTAAAACTTAAGTGAATACATACACATATATACAATTTTATTTTATATGCATGCACACACATTATTTATATGATAATTGTACCTTAACATAAATTGATGACCTTTTTCTTTGAATTTATTTTTTTAAGATCTTCTTGTATAATTTTTATTTTAAAACATTAGTACCATAGGCATGGGCATAAATTAAATAATTGAGTGAAACTCTCCATCTTTCATTTCATTTATTTCAGTTTCAACTCAAACTATCAAAAATTAAGGAAACCATGCAACTTACACTTTATTTTGAGTAAGAGATTGAAAGATAAATATATAGATTGAATACTGTGCTATTGCAATTTTTTCTTTTCTAGGAACTTCGACAATTAGTATCAATCTGATTATTCAATTTTAATTTGCGTTTAGTGATAGAATACCTAGAAAATTCCAAGAAAAATTTGATAACATGTATGTCACATTTGTTAAGTTAACACTAGTTTACTCCTCCATCTGCATACGCGCGCATGACACATCATTAAAGAGGGTCACGGGTCCGCATGGTCACTCTTATTAATACGGCACATGCCACGTAGGCCCAACGAATTGGTCAATAAAAATAACCATGTGGCTTTCTTTAATGATATGGCATATATATACACATATGCAGCTGAAGCGCGAATTGGTAGTGAAATGACAAATCCGTTATAAATGTCATCAAATTCTCCCAGTAATCCTCTCGGTACCCATCCAGTGAACACAAATTAAAGTTTTGTGACCAAATAATATGAATTGAAGTTCAATACTCGAAATGAAAAATGATTATAATATGGTACCCACATAACAAATTTACCCAGTGGTTGACAGCTAAGAACCCAGTCTTGTTTGATTTCATTTTTATCATTTTCATCGAAATAATGATATAAATTGAAGTTCAATACTCAAAATGAAAAATAATTATAGTACGGTACTCACCTAACAAATTTACCCAGTGGTTGACAACTAAAACCCAGTCTGGTTTGATTTCATTTCCATCATTTTCATCTAAATAATAATATAAATTGAAGTTTGATGTTCAAAATGAAAATTTGATTATAGTACAGTACGCACCTAACAGATTTACCCAGTGATTGACAGCTAAGAACCGAGTCTAGTTTGATTTCATTTCCATCATTTTCATCTAAATTTTGATAGCCTTCACTGACATCATTTCTGATTTTGAAACTCCACTTCCAAACTTACCTTTATCATGTTTATCTTTATTCAGGTAAAGGGTATAAACAAGTGAAATTGCTCAGAATTAGTCCAACATTAATAAAAATCCAAATGACAAACTTAACACGCAACAAGTGGAAACTCAACATTACTTTTATAAGAAATCAAAAAAAGATCTTTGGCTTAGCATATTGACGTAATTAAATCAAAGTGTAAGCATTGCATTGGTTCTTCAATTAAATATCTTTAATCAAATCAATCAGTAATTAAACAAAAAAAAATCAGTAACTAATTTTGCACTTAAACTATCAAATCAAAGAATGACACTTGTGTTCTAAGAACTCAAAAAGGAGTAATAATTCATGACATGTTGGAAAGAAATGGATCATTTTGGATGAATGTGGAGGTGGAGCCATATCTTTAAATAGTTAATGAAAACTTGAGTGCACTTAGAAGGGCATGACAAGAGGACTAGTCAAGAATAGCACAAAATATAATCCAAATCTTTTGGACAAGACTTAACAAGTTAATGTTATTCATAATCAAAGCAAGATTTTGTGGTGGTGTAGGACTTATCATGTTTGAATTTTCAGCTCATGAAAATGAACAAACATGATATGACTAAGCATGAGGAGGAGGAGGAGCACTAGTTAGTCTTTCACATTCTAAACCAACCATTTGAAATCAAGGACTCTTTAGATGTTGGATTTGATTTTGATACTTTATATTTATGTTTTTGTGTGTATTTGTGTTTCTTTTTAATAAAATGAATCACAAACGTAATTTATCGACTAATATTAATTAACCAAAGAGAGATTTGGAAGCAGTCGGAAATGAGTTATATGTTAGTTCTTTGAATAGTTTGCATTTTATACATTATATATCAAAATTAACAAGTATATAATACAAAAAAATATATTAAATTAACTAATAATCTCACATCGATTAATTTGAATATATAAATCTTATCTGTCAACTTAGAGTTTTTGGGCTAAATTAAACTCAAATAATCAAAATAGTCAGACTCAGACTAGTCCGACCGGTTCAACTGAAAAAATCAGAAACCAAGTATACCCCATTGAATCGGGTATGGAAAAACCCAGTGTTAACTTGGTGACCCGAGTGGTTCAATCGGAAACCGATTGACCCAGTCGGGTCAACCGGGTCACAATGTTAGGATTTTTATTTTTTGACAATATCTAATACTTTATTATTATTATTATTATTTTTTCATTAAAAATCAGATAATCATATATATCTATTAATATTAATTTTTAATTTTTAATCAATAAACAGAATTACAATATATATATATATATATATATATATCATAAACTTAACAACATAACATTTAAAAATAAAATTCATTAATATGTTATGATAAATACTTTCTAAAAATTTATTTTTTAAAAAAATTTAATAATAAATAAATGTAATTTTATTATAAAATATAATAATAAAATATTCTAACTAAATAAAAAATATAAAAATTTAAAACAAAATAAAAACTCAATTGAGATCATATAAATTATATAATTTATTGATAAAATATATCATTCAAATAAAAAAATATATATAAAAATTAGTGAATTAAATTTCTTATCTATTCTAACAAAATCAACCAATAAACAAATAAATAAATAAAAAACACCAAGAGAAGTTTGATAATTATATATTAATATATTAAATTTATAAATATTAAAAAAATATAAAAATAAATGACATAATTAGAAAACACTAGTCATTTATCAATTTAAATATCAAATTTGAGTAGTTTTTTATATTATAATTATAATTTTAATATTATATTTGTATATTATTAATTATTATAATGTTTTTTTATAATTTATTATTAACCCCGGTTAAACCCCAAGTCAACCCTATCAAACCCATCGACCAATAACCCTTGGGTTTAGCCAAGTCAATGCTCGGGCCGGTCTGACAACCTTGCAAATACTATATGTTCAGCATCTAGACAGCTCATACAGTCATGATTTACTTATCTTTTTCTATGCTTTGTACCCCCTAGACATTTTTATTTTATCTAATGCATTACAGCAACAAACACAGCATTATATCCAGCAAAATGCATGGACACATAAAAGTCCTTCAAAATTAATTCTTGTTGAAAATTCTAAATCACTCCTGGCAATGTGAGAAAGCCATTACACATTACAAGTATCTACAATCCTTTCATAATATGATAATAAGTCATTTACACAACAATGTCAGGTAATTAAGTTTACTACCGGACATCAAAAGATGGATTAGTATTAGACAACTCACAATTAGCGTCATGTCGTTGTTCCATGATCAATCTTTATCTGAATCAATCTATACAAAACTCCCAGGATTTATAGTGATGCTCTTTGTGCAATTGTCTGTCTTGTAGATGCCAACGAGTCGATCGGCCAGTTCAAACATATTATTCCTCAAGCTGCAAACAATGCCAAACTTGATGATAAATAAGAGTTAAAAAAAAAAAAAGGAAACTGATGAAAATTAATGACAGTAAAATGAACAGATGAATGATGATCAGACCTAATAATTATAAACTGAGCGTCTTTTGTTCGATCTTTCACATAGTGACCAACAATGGAAACATTCTTGAAGTCTGCAAGACAAATTGCCAGAATCAGTCAATGTTTGATGGATGGTAAATTTTATTTTAGCTTGAAAATAAAACATTAAATTGTGAAATTTGCATGTACCCAATGCAGCATCTATTTCATCCATCACATAGAGTGGAGTGGGCTTGTAGTGATGGAGTGCGAATACCAGGGCTAAAGAACTCAGTGTCTGCAAGAGATTGAATTTTCAACCCGCTTGAATCATTAATGAATAAGAATGAACTATATATATGCAGGTCTATGCTGACATATATACTAATGAATGTCATATAAACCACATAGACATTAGTCACCATGGCTAACATTTAGAAGCTATGAACATTAAAGGTTGAAAATCTTCGTTAAACTTAAGAAATCCATTTCTTTCCATCTGGAACAGATTCAAGGTAATTAACGCTGGATGATTCAACCCAAAGCCTTGAGCTGATTGAGAGACCCAAAAAGAATATCCATGATTTGAATATGAATTTGGGATTATCAGTTACTCCAATATATGAATACTATTTCTGCAAAGAACCTCAAATTCAAAACAACAGCATTGTAAAATGTTAAAAAATTTCAACTTTGAGTTGATCAAGATAAAAATATTTAGAGATCAGGACTGCAGTAATCAAGTAGATGAGTGCGCAGTCCAAGCCTCAGAAATGGATGCAAGGCTAGTGTAAGGAACCAATCAGTACTTACAACACTATTCCTACAAATCTCAGATGCGATCAACCCAGAATAATCAATCTAGAACTTATGTTCAATGATCAACGCAAAAGAGCCAAAGAAGATCAAGAAAAAAGAGTACACCATGGAGGTAGAAAACTATTGTTTCAATAGAAAACTGAATTTAAATATAAATAGAAATCTCATCTTGATTCTTGAATAGCTGATATGTAAATATTCAGAGGAACCCTATCCTAAGCAGTAACATAACAGAAAAGAGCCGTGATTAAAAACTAGTTGAAATTAGTTATTATTCTTCATGGAATAGACGTTAGGTTGGTCTAACTTTAGTTATCATTCTGGTCTCTTGCTTTTCTACATCTTCTCCAATTTAAGGATCATCTGTAGACCCAACAGTGGATCCTATTCAATCTGGGCTGACTGAGGAATGCTCTACATCAATTGCCTGTGACTGAAAACTTTCTAATCGTTCAATCTAACCTCTGAATTCTGGAATCTTCTTTCATAAAGGTTGGCCTTCACAATGACATAATAATAATCAGGTAAACTCGCAAACATTGAAGGGACTCTTTCACAACTAAATAGCATGGGCGGGGCAATGCTAGCAAAGGTTTCAGTTTGCACTTTAAATTTCATTTATGTTTCAAGAATCCACTAATATTAATATCTCATCAACTCAAGACATCAAAATAATAATAATAATAAGTAAAAATTTTCAGGAGCATCCTACGCCCTTAGAGCAAACATGCATCATGGAAATCGTAAGCAATAGAATACAACTAATCATGGGAATATACAATGTCACCCCTCATAGGCTCATATCATCTCCACAGGGGTTGCAGCACATAGCAACTGGGTTTGGTGATGACAGAATGAGGAAATACACTAAATTCTAGTAGAAAAAAAAAAATTACCTTCTCTCCACCAGATAGGTTGGCAATATTCTTCCAGCTCTTCTTCGGAGGCCTGACACTGAAAACCACCCCCTCAGAAAAAGGATCCAAAGAATCAACAAGTTCTAGTTCTGCATCACCTCCAAGAGTAATCATCTGCAATACAAATTTCAGTTTTTCCTAAAAATATTTAGCCTATCAACAAGACAGGGAAAGATAAATACCAAGCAGGAAACTCTTTCACAAGGGATGGTGCTACAGAAAACTTACTGCCGTTATGTTTAATAAAATAAGATACAAACTCCCAATCGTACATAACCTAATACAGCAAATATCTAATTCACACACCTGATACATTTCCTTCAGCTTTAGAGATATAACATTGAATCCAGCCATGAACTCATCCAATCTAGTATGCCAGTCAGTAAAACACAAATAAGAAGACACAAACACATCATACATGCTCACTATTGATTGTATTTTATGGATTAAGATTAGTTGGCACCAATTAACTAAAGCCACACACCTTTTCTTCCTCCACCCATCATATTGCCTTTTTAGATCATCACGCTCCTGTGTTATCACATTGAGTTCTTCCACACGCTCCGTGTAAGAATGTGATTTTTTCTGATATCTAGATAATCCAAATATGCTGTTAATATGTTGTTTAGCAATAAAGCAAAATTAGCAATCCAATACAAGGAACATGATAGAGAGCCTACTCTGCAATTGCGTCCAAATTTGGATTCATGTCTTTAAGCTGAGCCTCAAGTAATGCTACCATTTCTGTTGCTCTTTTCAAGTCACATACATTGTTCAGTGAGTCATCCTCCAATGCAGCTTTAACTTTTTCAGGATCAACTGCATCTTTCCGAATTCTAATTCCATAAACATTCATTTACAGCAACTTAGGTCAGGATTTATCAAAGCACAAGAGAACACAAAATAATCACTGCTTACTGGTTCATATGGTTACTGAGATTTATATGTATGTCATCAACCCTTTTCCTGAATGCCTTCCCTTTCATTTCCCAGTCCTTAGTAAGCTTCTTCATGTCTTTCAATTTGTAATCAGCATCCACCTGAGTCATCCAATTCTAACCATTTATTAATAAAAACTAGCGATTTGAAAGTAAGTATGTCCATTCAGCAACCTCAGCAGCTCGCAGTTCATCCATCATTTTCTTTAGTTTGTAATATTCTCCTTTTGTTTCATCAAGTACATCCTTATGCTTATCAATAAGCTGCAGAACATCAAAGTATCATATATCTGGACGCAAACAGCTATGCAAGAAGCGTATTCTTGTACAAAACATTGGGTGATTTGAGCACCTCTTGGGTTTTCTTGTAATTTTCTTGAACTAAGAATGCCTTTTGTTCTATCTCTTTAAAAGTGGCCGCCATATTCTCCTTCTCATCCATGAGCTTTTCCCTCTCCTTCTTTGACTCTTCAATTCCTTTAGTCAGCTTCTTCAACACCTTCTGACCAGTGACAATCTTAACTTTGTGCCGGTTGATGTCTGTGCTAGTTTTATCTATGTCCTAAGGAAAAAAACATATTAGTCAATAATAAATGGAGTGCATCATGGTGGACTGCACCACTTATACATACAGATTGAATTTTGGTGACTCTCAGTTTTTGACTTTTTAATCTTTCACCACCAGCATTTTCTATCATATTTTGAAGTTCAGAAGCCTGAAAGAAAATAATCAAGTATAGAACAAATCAAACAAGAGTGACATCAAATGCAAAAATATGGGAATGATTATAAATAAATAGAATAGCACTGACTAGATATTAAATATCTTAAGCAAAAGCTGATCCTTCATGGATTGATAATCAAGCAACAACACCGCCTAAAGTCCATTGGCACTTACTCTCTCTTTTAGTTTGCCAGAACATCTAGTGAGTTTTTCAAGTTCTTGTTCTTCCGTGATCATAATTTGATCAAGCTCCTTCAACCTGTTCACCTCATCAGTTTTCGGTTGTGAGGCAGTCTTCAAAGAACCCAGTTGCTTTTCTATGTAACTGTACTGTGCACTCAGGCTGTCTATCTGCATAAGATAAAAGGTGCATTGACTAGACCTAGTGAGTCTAAAAATATCATTATGCCAGGAGCATTTACCTCCTTCTGGCTTTTGGCTAATTCCATTTCAAAACAGGCTTCCTCTTTTTTGTACGCTTGACTACGTCTTGAAGCATCAGCAATCTTTTGGCGCAATGTAGCCAGCTCATCAACCAAGTCAGTAAGCTCTTTCTCAGCATTGGCAATAGCTTCTGCTGAAACACTTGCCCTGATTGATGTGCCCATCTTACCACCACGCGGTTTGCTCCCACCGCCACTCATTGTACCTGATTTCTCAAAGAGTGAACCATCCAAAGTTACCACTCGGCGGAATTCTTTGTCCCTGCCATACGCAATCCTAGTAGCCTGTCAAAATTGGAGAAGAGCAGAATGTATGGATATCCACTGAGGAAATAAAGGATCATGCAGATTGTTAAAGACAAAAAAGTGATTATCTTAAATATAAATATTGCCCTCATTCAAGTAAACGTTTAGCCTCAAAACTTAAAACCATCTTACCATCTTAAGAAATACGACTAACATCAATTGGTCCTGAATGAAACGGAAAAGAGAACTCAAAGTGAAAAAATTTATTAAGATGTTTACATAAATTATTTATCAGACAAAAAGCCCTGGATGAACATTTTATTGTTCATTTTAAAAGGAGACAGAAAGAAGAAATCCATCCTCATTAGCAGGTAATGAAAAATACTAACATTGACAATACTTTAAGTAGCACTCTGGACACTCAAATAGACAATAGAAAACAATAGGTTCTGCGTGATGTGTAGATGGACCACTAATTGTCTAAGAACAAGATGTGTTCTCAATATTCACCACTTGCTTGTGACTTCTTCAAAAGCATACTATGGGAACCAAACTGAATTTTGATGAATACAAAGGGGTAAAATACCTGATCAAGGTCTTTTGCCACAACTGTGTTCCCTAATGCAGCAAAAAATGCTAACTTCAACTGTTCATCCTTCATGGTGACCAGATCAAATAGGCGGGGAACACCTTCAGGAGTTATAACTTTCTCCTTCATCTTATGTTTATGATCTAATTGTTTTTCCTTTATCAAAACAATAGAGAAAAAAAGGAGTCAGTTAAGGAAAAAGAAATGGACATTTGAGTATAACAGAATTCATATGGAAGATACCAGTATCATGAAAGTTGCAACACCAAGATTCTTCCTTCTAAGTAACTCAACACATGCTTGGGCAGAAGCTGTAGTCTCAACCACAATGTAATCAAGTCCAGCACATGCAGTAGATATGGCAACATCATATTTGGCTGCACCAATATAAAAAATAAAAACAAAAAATAAATTCACACCTTGTAAGTAGAAGGTATAGATCTGGCATATAAAGTCTATAAGTTTGAAAACAATAGCGGGTCTATCTTATTTTTTGCCAAAACTGCTAAGCAGATACAACTCATAATCATAAACCTGTCACTTAAATTCACACCAACCTTTCTGAAAAAATGACCAGAAAATGGAAAAGAATGGTTTAGTCAGTTGTGTACATAATCTTATTTTGGAGAAGATTTTAGCACAGCAGTACTTAGTATAGCATGATTTTTTTTGCTTAACAGGAAGGATGATCTGTGATCACTTATCAAAAATAGATTACTCCACCAACATGCGCGCAAGTAAAATTTAAAAAATCAAATTACACCCAATTAAGTCAGCCTTTGGTAGGTGAGCTTCAAGTACAATGCTGGTTGGAGATGTCAAGAGGATTTGCAAATTTTGGTAAGTATAAAAAACGGGTGGTAGACACATCTTACTAATTTTCTGAGCCCCATACTAAATTCTCTAGGTTACCTGTCTATTTTTTGTTTTATAAAGTGGAGCTACAGCAGGGTCTTCATCTAATGCTGCCTTGTAACTTATGTATATTTTACAGAACGAATCAGTCGCCTGCAATTCTTAACTAGTAGCTAAGCAAATATAAACAGAATCCAATCTGATACTTGCTCACCAATTAATATATAAATCCTTTAGGCTAGAGTGTGTGTGTGTCAACAATTTGCAAAAAAAGAAAAGGATAAAAAAAACAGAGGACAAAAGCCTAACCATCAATTGCACCAAGATCCCCCAGCCGACCATAAATTCCATCTATTTCCTTTGATTCTTTAGCTTGCAGTATGGCCTTTAAGACAGCTCCTTGACTCTTTTCTGATTCCATCATAGACTTAAATTCTACCACTTTTTGTCTAGCTGCCTGTTCAAGAGGGAGGAGAGACTCTTGCTTCTTCACACATTCCTGTCAAGTAAGCCTATCTCAGCAGTCTGTTTGGCCTAACGCAAAAGAAAGAAAAAAACATGAATAACAAGGTCATTGCCAAATATACCTGTTCCAACTTATGGGCTTCCAATGATTCAAATTTATTTTTCTCCAATTTAGTTTGAATTCCAGACACATCTTCATGCTTATTTTTTAGTTTGTCCATTATATCCTTCATCTGTTGTTGTGCATCATCATAAGCTGCTCGACTAGCATTATGCTGACGACACATCAAAAAAAGCCACAGAATTAAGCAATGGAAGCAATAACCAGGCTTCAGCAGCTTAAATCTTATTAGAGGTGAGAGAGTCATATTGCAGAGAAGACTGACAGATATCCACTTAAGTAAATTTCCACTTTCAAAATAAATCTACAAACAACAAACTGCATGCATACCTTCTCCTTCAACATATTACTTTCAGCAACTGCAACATCAAGTTTTCCTTTGTGTTCAATCAGTTGAGTTTCCCAAGGTTCTAACTCTTCTCGAACTTTAACAAGCTCAGCATGATACCTCTCTGTTTCATCTGATGTTAAACAAATGATCAAACATCAGAATATTACAATGGAAAATATAAGTTCAAAATCGGAACAACTCATGCTACAGCTTAACTGACAGCTGCTTTTCTAAAATCCAGCTTGTTTTCAAGCAGTACAGCACTGGTACATAACATACACTTTTGTGGTTTAGTGCAAATCTAGAATAACCAGCATAGTATCTAATAAAAATGACAATCCAAGAATAGACCTATCTCAAATCAAGCCAAGATTCAAAACCAACCAACCCATTTTGCATTATTTATTTGCACATAATTCTCAAAATTTAAAAATTAGCACAAATACACCTATGAGGCCAGTTTCATCTTAGTAGCTATATCATACATATGGTTTACCAACCTTGGCATCAAGTTTATGGCAACTGAATCGTCATGGATGGACCAACAAAATTGGGTTAATTATAGGCAAAGTTCACAATTAACTGTGATATATTTCATAAGGACTGCAATTATAGAAAAATTTTTGGTTGTCCCCTACTATAAGGAAAACAAACATAAGCCAGTGTTACCCTTCTACATGTGAAAGAATACACTTTTTCCCACAATGTCACAAATGAGCCAAATGCTATAAATGATCAGGAGATCGACCTAAAGACTGAATAACCTGCATTTACCTCTAGGTGCAGCAGCAACATGTTTCTTGTTGGCCTCATTAGATCAGAGATACCCAACAACAGGTTCTCTGTCCCTTAATAAGTTATAAGTTCATAAAGAGAAAGAGAGCCTGCTACAAGATACAAATATCTACTTATATGAATACATAAAAACTTCAAACTGCATCATATAAGTGTCCAACTCAACTAAGATGATAAAAAAACTACTACGGTATTAGACTAAAAGGCATTCATAAAATTAAAGGCCGATGTCCATATTCTGGAATATCCCAATAGGAGTACCTCGAGAACTCTCTTGAATTTGCTCCAAGATTTTCTCCTCATCGAGGAGGAGTTGTTGAAGTTTTGGTAATTCTTCCTCAAGCTTTGGAATCAGATTTGATGACGCCTCATTCTCTTTACTAACTTCATCAATTTTGGTTGAGTCCTGCAGTAAACATATAAATTATTTACATATTGGTGTTTAATGGGTTAACAAGATACTCCAAACATACCTTCTCAAGCTTGTCTTCCAACTTCTTGATTTTTTGCTTCAGGTGCTTGAAATCTTCACGGTATTTCACATCCTGCCTCTCAAACTCTTTAAATTGCTCCTTGCATGTTCTCAGATCAGTGTCAAGTTCCTGATGATTTTAGCCTCAGACAAGTAAAAAGCAAAGATCATGACATACATAATACAGCTCAAGAAGCAACTTGTAATATCATGCACCTAGAAAAAGATGTCATCAGTTCTACCTAAAACGTAACATTTATAGATGATAATTGATTAGAGACAAAACTAGAACTAAGTAAAGTGACAATGCTAGTATCAGGCATAGCAAACGGAAGCTTCATAAATATATAAGTATCTTTTTAAAATAATACTGTGGGAAACATAAAATCTTAACATCAAAAGAGATAATAGCCCCCAACATTTGTATGAGAAGACATAGCTTAATACTTGCAGAGGTTTAACAAACAAGCAACTCAATTAGTAGAGTTAAGTCCCAACACCCATGTAACTAATGTTATTAAAAAGATGCTCAGCACCTCATGTTGTTTCAAGTATGTCTGGTGCACAGCCTCAAGTTCCTTCAGAGTTTCAGAATTTTGCTGAATTTTCTCTCTGCAAATGGAATAAATCCTCATTCTTGCTGAGTTCATAAATATCCTTAAAAATAAAACCTAAAAAAGAGAACCTTTTGTTTGAAAGATCTCCTTCAAGATTTGAAATGCTGTCTTGCAACTCAATAACATGAGAAGTAGCATCATCAGATGCCAAGTTTGCTGCTTTCTCTTGCCATTTCAATAGAATCAATTCTTTCAACATATAAGCTTCCGCTTCATTTTTAATACTCTATAAAATAGTAGCACATGGGATTAGTCTCTGATAAGTAATGGCTGTGTGCAGGTTATGGGAAAGGGGGTCACACACCTCCAAGCTGTCCCTTTCCTTTTCAGACAGTTTAACCATTTGCACTACACCAGAGCGCTTTTCATTCAGGATCTCAAGCCTGCATTTCTCACATTTATTGAATGAGTACAATTTAGGTACCTTATATCAAATTAAAGCAACTATTCTAATGATCACATGCTGGCATAATCAGCAAATCAGCTAAGCAAACATCAGCTCACTCTTCCAGCTGACAAATTTGGAAGGATAGTGTAAATTAAAATTAGCAAGATTTGGACCCTGCTTCACAAGGAAAGCATACAAAAGGAAGATCAACTAATGTCGTGACCCTGATACAGTCATCACCAAAAAAAGCATGAAGTAGAGTAAGCGCAAGGTCAGATATTTGATTTGTGTAACAAGAGTGGCTACTTGAACCACAAATACAGATATGCTTTATATGAGGGTTATTAGGTTAACTGTTGCTGCAAAGACAGTTTGTTTACCTGGTAAAGAACAAATAGATGGGCTGCGATCAGAGGTTCACATGGCATACCGGTTACATATGAATACAAATGAATTGCTACTATAAACTTAGTACCTATCTTGGCATGTTCATCCATGTAGTTTCAATAGGCATACAAGGAAGACGCAAGACAGCAAGAACCACAACACTGGCTTCAGATATTCACTAAAGCATCTAATTCACCCGTAGGCACATAAGAACACAGTTACGATGACTGATGATTGAGTGCACAAGCTTGTATTACCGATAGAACTAAAGCACAAAAATTGCAAAATCATAATTAACTACAGAGCTTTGACATTCCTCTCTCATCCTATAAATTATTTCTCAGACATCAGCATTAATAGTGGTAAAAATAGGACAGAAACAGCAGAAAACATCAATAGACAAAAACATATAGTGGATTGACAAAAACACAGATGCCTATAAGCCCAGAATCTAAAGAAAGATATTCAAATAACAAACTCACTGTTTGTATGCTTCCTCAATTTTTTCTACATATTGATCTGTTCCAATAATATCTTCAAGGTATTCTAAAAACCCTTCATCATGTGGTCCTTGGGCTTTGGGTTTCATTAGTGAAATCTGCTCAACTTCACCCTGAACACAATGCGCATGACATGCATGTTAGCAAGCCACCAAATGTTTCTCCCAGGGAAATAAAAAAGGTAAAAGAGGATTTTGTAAATTAGAGGCGTTCGCATAACCACGAACATAACACAACCATAAAGTAACATCAAGCTAATGAAACTTTAGCTGATTAAACCCTTATTACTGATCTCTTCTAATGATAAATAAATACCTATAAAAGAAAGAAAGAAATAAAAATCTACCATTAATCAAACCTGAAGAATAAGAAACCGATTGTTGTCCAGATCTACACCTTTCCCCTTCAATTTCTTTGTGACCTCAGTGAAATTACTTCCACGGTCATTGATATAGTACTTTGAAGAATTGTCCCTGAAGGCAACTCTAGTGATAACAAAATCACTACCCTCAACAGGTTCAATAGTTCCATCCTCCTAGCAAAAGAAGACAATCAGCAATACAGATCACACTTGAAATGCAAGGACAGAGTATTGACTCTTAAGCCATTGAAAGAATACCTTATCAATGATCTCTTGGAAGTAAACTGAAACTCCTGCACTTTCCAAGTTCTGGTGATTGCTAGAATTGTGTATTAACTCAGACACTTTGTTCAGTCGCATCTTCAATATAAACAACAAGAATCCAAATGGAGCTCAAAGCCAAGCAAGAATCAGTACTTAAATTATGTGCCAACTTGTTTAGACAAATGATCTTCAATTGATAAAAATATTGCTGGCTAAATAAGGTAAAGACCAAAAGTGAATGCATTCAGTGACAAGCACAAAATTCATAAGTCAATGGCAGTAAGGTTTGTGAAACTCATGCTACCGATTTTTACCTGTTTCGCACGCTTCCCAAACACAAAGAGCATTGCATCAATAACATTGCTTTTTCCGCTGCCATTCGGACCAACAACTGCCGAAAAGCTCTGAACCATTTGTATAACAATTAGACAACTCTTTGCCGCATGATTTCAGCCAATAAACAACAAGGCACCCAAAATATTTCTACTAATTTGGAGAAGAAAAAAATGAAGACTATCTAAATAGCATAAAAGAGGGAAGAAGAAAAAGTTAAAAAAATCAAGGCGTCCTTGACATCACTAACCATTCAATTAGCACAAAAATTACAAAATCACTCATGAAAACCCATCAAAATCCACAAAATTGGAGAAGAACAAATGGCAAACCCCCAAATTACCCTAAAAACTGAAAAAAGAAAAATGCACAACAAGAGACACTGAACATCATACAAAAGACCAAAACCACAGGAATGGCACTGGAAAATCTCAGAAAGGAGTTAGAATTGAGAGAATCCGGCAATAAAAGGCGACGCACCTTGTGGAAAGGGCCGATCCGCTGCTCCCCGGCGTAGGACTTGAAGTTCCGCAGCACCATCTCGGTGATGACAAGCCGCGGCTTCCCGGACCCGGCCTCCGTCGCCGCCATTGGCATCTCCGTGAAGCTCGCAGCAGTGAAAGTAGAGAATGAAGGCGGAGGCGGGAGCGAAATTAGGTTTAAAATGTAGTTTCGCCGCGAAATTTGGAAATTTTCGAAATTCGAATTGGGGAAATGGTTTAGATGTAATTTTCAATATTTGCAAGGGTGTTTATGAAAATTATTTAATTTATTTTAAAAATAAATAAATTTAAGGTTGAAATTCACATTTGGTCCCTGAAGTATAACCGTGATATTCATTTTTAGACCCTTGACTACATAGAAATTTCATTTTTATCCTTTTTAAGTCGCATGTAAAATTAATATTCTTAAGTGGTGTTTAATTTTTTTAGTATTATTAGTGTGCATTTAAAATAATTATTTTACAAATTTATATGGGTTAAAAAAATTTTTTTGTATAAGCTAATAACACTTTTTAAATTGATTTAAACTAATTAAAATTAATATTCCTTTTACTTTTTAATTAGCAATAGATATTTACTAATATTAATTTGTTTTAAAAAATAATTAACATATAATTATATTTAATTAATTAAATTTTATAAAAAAAATTGTATGATAAGTTTGGGATGTTTTTTTGTTTATAGTGTAGATAACTAAAAAATTTGTATTTTTATTTTATTTTACTCCCTCCGTTCTTTTTTACCTGTTGTAAACCCATTATTTTTTTTATTTATCATTTTTTAATATTAAAAAGCATTTATTATTTTTTCTCCAAAATTAACTTAACGCTTTGATTTAATTTTCTTCTTGCAATTAAATGTGAGAGAGAAATGTGAAATTTTGGAAAGAAAATAAATTTTTTATAAAAATTTGTGAAATAACTAAATTTATTGGTATGTGAGATTCGGTTATTCACGACAGATAAAAAAAAACAGAGAGAGTAATTTACTCACTAAACCCATTGGTTTCTAAGAAAGCAAGGTACAAAAATTTGTACCGAAAAACTATTTACTTAACCAATCAAAATTTTTATCACTTACGCTAATAAATATTTATATATATTTGATAAAGAGGACAAGTCCTGGAATTCATATGAGGGTGTAAAATTAATTCCTCTATGTGAAATTCAACTTAATCACTATATTTTATCTTTCACCAAATGACCGTATTAATGCTACAACCCACCATAACCGAATGCCTTTGGCATCCCAGTGAATTTATTAATATTATTATTAGAGAAATAATTTTTATTAGAAACATAATTTAATAATGAAATTAGCTTTCGTTGGGTTCAAAGATAAAAAAAAAATGAACATTTAAATATCATTTAAAGCCACATCTGTATACATACACACATATGTATATATAATATAAGAATTAAATAAAATGACAAAATACAACCAAAAATAAGAAAGAAAATTCCACTTGCACACTCTGACTGATCAAACATCTGTTTACATTTAGGAAAATAATAAAAATAAAAATAAAAAGACACTAATATTGAGAAATTTCAAACTTACCCTTATTAATAAATTGTTAGGTTGAATTGCAAGTAGGCTTAGAAGTAGAAGAAAGACATAGACGATAATTAGAAGAATAAAGTTTAAAGAAGCGGTTGGCAGAAATAGAAGCGACAAAAGCCATAGCGACAGAAGCCATTAAGCCGCAAAAGATACCTCCACCTATTTGAAAGCAAAATATAGTGTAAATGTTGCATAACTTAGTCCATTGAAATGGGTTTGACTCCGGTGACTGCTATCATTGATGCTTGTGTCGCAGCTACCGTGCTCGCAAACATCAAGTATGTTGTTCCCTGTATTTACATTAACCGTATATTATATTTTAAAATATATATATGGCATTATAAATCAATGAGCATCACAACAATAATCGAGTGATAGTATCATTAATTCCTGTAAAAAAAAGTTTAAAGAGTTTATATTTTTTTAAAAACATGATTGGGGATTTAAAGTTTACGTCTATCACTTGTCTACATTAACAATATATATATTATAAGTCAAAAGTGAGATAAAATAAATTAATATACAACTACCATTTGATAGAATAGTTGATTAACTTATTTTCCTCCCAACTAAAAGATAAAAAAAGTTTGAATTTATTATGTGGTTTGCCCCCACGTCTCTTTAAAAATAGCAATAATAATAAATATATTAATATAAAGTTATTTTTATTATATGTAAAATAATTTAAAAAATAATGTTGTTTTTGAAGTTGGTGAAGGATACAAATAAGCTAACGAATATTTGTTATTAGTTATTAATGAAGGGTTTATGTTGTCTAAAGTGGTTTCGAATTTCAATAGTTGTTTATATAAAAAATAATAAAAAATAATATTAAAAAAAAAACACTCGCTAAAAGATTTCATTTTTTTTTTAATAATACTCTTAGTACCTTGGTTTAGAACTATTGGGTCACATAAAATTGATGACGATGGGTAAACAATTACAACAAAAGTAAGATATTAAAACTTACTAGTGTGTTCTTTTTAATACATAAATATTCAAACTCGAAATCACTTACATAAACAACCAAAACCTCATAATAGTTGTTGGTTACAAATAAACTATTTCAACAAATAAATTATATTTTAAATTTTAAAATAAAAAAATATTCATTTTAAACATCTGAATTAAAAGAGGTTAAAATGAATACTTTTTAACTACTAATTTCAAAAGATTGAGGTTGTTGAGGAGAAAGCATGAGCTATTATTAATAATGTGTGACATGTTTTCCAAATATTAAAATGGGTATGATATCAATTAGTAAGTTAGATAAGCTTCACATCAATGAGAGGTTTTTCACTTGTGCAACTAACATTCACATCTCTTTAATAAGAAAATGAAATTCATTTATTGATATTGAGCCACATTATACATCAACTTCATTCTTTAAACATGACAAGGAAAAACAATATCACATTTTATTTAATGTTGAATATATAAATAGATGACCACTGTATTTCATATGGAGGAATAACTCTTCCAATTTCTTAATTTTGTAAAAATTATTAAACCTCAAAAACATCGTTGATTTTTTTAATATTTTATTTTTAAATATAAATTAAATTAAAATTATGAAATTGTCCCTATCTTATTCACCCGCATGAGAGTTATTGCTGGAACAAGAGATGAGAACTACCCTAAAAAACTCACCTCTTTCAGGTTTGTGTTCGATCTCACCCTAGATTTTTTGTGCTAATAGTATTTTTACATAGTATTTTTCAGTGTTTTAATAAACTATTGAGAACATAAGAACTAAAAATAAATAAAAAATGATAAAAAATGCAAAGTTTTTATTACTATATCAAGTCCTTATTACTTGTCTCAATTTAGAAGTTTATTTTTTGTCTTTTTTACTTCTCCATCTAAAAAATTTATGAAACATTAAATATTATCTCTTAAATTTTATTTTTAATGTATTTTACAACTTCTAATAAATCATATTCAACTATACATTTTATTAAATTAAATTTTAAATAAAAATAATATTGAAAAATTAATATTATTTCTTATAAATTTTAGATTATCAATTAACTTTAATTAATTTTTTTTAATCCATGTGAATTATAAGAAAAAAAAAGACTTGAAGGAGTAATATTTTCCTTTCATGTATTCTATGAATATTTATGAGTATGTTGTTGGGCTTAAAAGAATCATGAAAATTTATTGTGGGAGATATGGAAAGGACATAAATATATTAATAAGAAAACAAACATTAAATTATGACAATGAATAGGTAATAAGGTGGGTGATCACACACCACACATTCTAATGTTATACTCACACTTAAATTAATCACGTCCTACTAGAATTATAACTAAAAACTTGTAAAAATAAACACAGTTAAATTGTATTAATTAAGCAAGTGATTTTTAATAGATTTTTGAAAATATAAAATTATATTTACTTATGTACCTTAAAAAATATTTGCATTTGGGTACTATATTATGATTGAAATGATATGGAAAAAATATATATATAAAATATGATTTTACATAATCTTAGTACTAGCAAGCTGTCTAGCTCCATTATTTAATGAAGCCTATAAACATTAAAAATTAGTTGTGAAATATAAATACTTTCTTGTGACATTTTGGTGAAAAAGTTATGGTAAACAGATGAGTGTGCTGTGTACATTAACTTTATAATAAAAGCCAAGTCTGTGAACCCAACCACAAGTGTTAATGAGTCAACATGACCCACTTTTTTTTTTTCTATTCATTAAAAAAAAAGAATAATGTAATAATTTATAATAATAATAATAATAATAATATTATTAAATAACTAATAAAAAAAAGAAATGCATGAAAAATGAAGCTCACCTGGTCTAAGAAGAGGGAAAGCCAAGCCAAAAGAAGAGTGCATTTGCAAGTAGTTTCTGAAAGTGAAAGCCAAGTTGAAGCCAAGCATTTACACAATTGAATGAGTTGATAACCAGCAAGCACTGAAGCTACAATTATTGCAATCCTAAACAAATGGAAATAATTAAAGTAAAACATAAACTTATATTTCATTAATAGAAAATAATAAATTAATGAGAAGAAGAAGAAGAAGAAGAAGAAGAAAAAGGATCGGATATATATATATATATATATACACACACAACATTAATAAAGAACAAGAACCATAGAAAGAAAGAAACAGCATGAGTTGTTTATATATGTTGATAAATAAATCAAATAAATAAATCAAATAAAAGAAAGAAGAATAGAAGAAGAAGAAGAAGAAGAAGGGAAAGGATAAATTAATACACATGCATATATATATACATCATTAACAAATAACAATAACCAAATAAAGAAACAAACAATATATACAATAAATTAATGAGAAGAAGAAGAAGAGCAAGGATAATTATATATATATATATATATATACATCATCAATAAAGAATAAGAGCAAAACAAATTAAGAAACAAATAATATATAGAGCTATATATATATATAATAAATTAATGAGAAGAAGAAGAAGAAGAAGAAGAAGAGAAAGGATGAATACATACCAGAGTGGCTGCAAGTCCTTGGCAGTGGCCTTCTTTTCAATGAAGAAGACTGTCTTTGTTTGAGTGCTAAGGCCAATGACAAGGGCAGTCATGGTGGCCAACACCATGGATATTAGCCTAAGAATCCCTTCACCTATTCTCACTTTGTTTCCCATCTCTGGCTACTTCTCTTTGATATTTCTATAGATGATCTCTGGATCTCAATTTATTTTCTTTTGTTATTTTTTAAATAAGGTTTCAATGGACCATGGTGTTGTATATATAGGAGAAGGATAGAGGAGTTGGGTAGTACATGTCATTGATGGAAGACTTCCATTTTAAAAATAAAAAATAAAAATCTTCTATATATATGTGTGTGATTATTTATTTTATAGTTATGTGACATAAATTTCATGGTTTTAATTCCAATGCAATGAGTTTAGACTCAAATTTGTTGAGCAAAAGAAATTATCTAATTTATGGTCATATATAATATATGTAGTGTTTTTATTATATGTTATAGTTTCATTTCTTATGTTATTTTGTGTGCGCTTGTGTGTGTATATATATAATTTATTACTCCCTCCGTTTCTTGTTTCTAAATACATATCGTTTTAAGAAGAAAAAAAAATTATTCCAATATAGTTGTCGCTTTACAATATCAAAGCAATATTTATTTATTTATTTTTTTAATTTTACGCATCTTCAATTTTCTAAGTTATATAAATGAAGAGAGTAATATTTATAGTCTCAAGAAAAATGGTAGAATACCTTATTTAGTGCCTCTAATATAGTCAATCTGCCCCTTTAGTCCCTCTAATATGATTTATCCCTGGGAGGTCCTTGTATTTTAATTTTTGAGAAATATAAATCCCTATCACTAATATAATTTGCCCCTAGGAGGTCCTTACGAGGACTTACACTTCTCAAAAATTAAAATACAGGGACCTCCTAGGGACAAATCATATTAGAGGGACCAAATGGGCAGACTGATTATATTAGAGGGACTAAATAGAGTATTATACCCAAAAAAAAATACATGGTTTCAAGAGAGAGATAGTTTAGTAATTTGGTTGTTTTTTTTATGTTAAAATTTAGATAATTTAATACTATCTTTAATTCTTATGCAACATCTTTAAACGATATATATTTAGAAACTGAGGGAGTAATGAAAAGCACTTTCTTTTGATTTGGAAAAATTTAATATATAGAATTTAAGTTATTTGTGTACATATGTAGATGATTGTTAATAAGAAATACTTGTTTATAGAAGTTGGACAATGATCAAACGGTTATTGTTTATATAGAGATATTGTGTAATTTTACTGTTCATAGTTACTATGTACAACTTTTTATCTTTGTTTAATACTATTTATGAATGAATCGTATTCGTTGGATAATAATCCACGATTGTTGTAGCCATCTTTAGATTTGAAATCTAAACACGTCTTTAAATAATGGGCCATCGTATGAAAAAACTAAACAATTTGATAACAATCAATACATTTCACATGTTTCCTTTTGCCACTCATTTTCACTTGAAACAGACATTTATAAAGGCTATATTAATTAAAATAAGATTGATCAACTACCATCACTTAAAAAAGAAACCTATATATACTTGTTATACACAAACATATGAATTAATTTGAGTGGACTTGTTGAAGAATTCCACTTAAGATATCTTAACACATGTAGTACTATTTTTATTTTTATGTTTTATTTTTATTTTTATTTTTAAATGATGACAAACATCTTTTATTATATACTAATTCCCAACCAAACAAATCACCATCTATTGGCACATGGTCAAGCATTAATCATTTTATCCCAAACAAGCACCATGGTAGATGGTACTATTCACACAACTTTTAAGTAATTTTGATTATTTTTATTGTTAAATAATTATACTTTAATTATAAATAATTATATCTTAAAAGCACACTATATGTATATAATAATGACTTTGCAAATATATATATATATATATATATATACACACACACCTAAGTGCATGTAATTAATTATAGTTTATATTAGTAGATGAGTGGTAGTGTGATTATGATTTGTTTAAATTATTAAAAAAGAAAAAAAAAACTATATATAATTATTTATTACACTTATATTTATTAATAAATATTTGAAAATAAATTATGTCATGAGGGATCTACCGACAAAAATAAAACATATAAGCCCTATGAATCCATGGTACATAACTCACCCTATATTAATACTGAACCCAATCTCCAAAACATTTAATAGCATTGGGACCAATTTCAACATTAATATATACATACATACTATATATATATATATATATATATATACACACAAACACATATTAATAAATCAAGTCAAACTTGGAGTATATAATAAGACAAGAAAATATTATCAAGTTGATGGCTTAATTATTGTTTTTTGTTTTTTAAAGCTTCCTGTAACTGTAAGCATGAAATTCAAACTAGGATTGATGATGAATTAATTAAGTTGAAGTTATGTCTTTTTATTTGTCAAGCTTGATGTTGAGCTTGTTAGGTTTTTTAATTTAGCTGCATTAATAACAATAATTATTTATTATGATAAGATTAAACAAGTAGATATCAGTCTCAATTTTTGTAATAAAAGAGTAGCAAAGCAATAAATACTTCCTCTTTCTCATCAGGAATGACAAATAACACATAAAACACAGGTTCAAATCTCCGTTCACATATAGTAAGAACAGATAAATTAATGTAATTTATTCACTTTATTAAATAAATAAATAAATATTATAAAACATTTCATTTATTTATTTTTTTGACACTTTTAAGCAAAGTGAATACATTAAGCAATTACAAGCACACAATTTGAAACTGCAAACACTAACTGCATATTAACAAACACAAGCAGAACATTTTACACAAACACAGAGAATAACAACCTAAATCAAGTAAAGCCATTTTAACTGTTTTTTAAAATTAAAACAAATACAACAGATTACATACAAGCATGCCCAAAAGTGTTCTCTATTCATAAGACAAAGAGGGCGAAAACAAGCAAGCATCATCAAGTCTTCATCTGGTTGACTAACTAACAAAGCAGCAGTTCATGGACTTGTGGCAGCATTATAACTATGATGATGAGAGTTCGAGTTCGTTCCAGCTCATGCGCATAGTTTGCAGTGACAGAATGATCGGTGATCATCGAACTTACTAAACATTAGCAGTGAACACGGGAGGACGGCTTGCTGTACAGATAAATGGTACAAGTGGATCCCTTGTTGCGACACTAAACGTTAGAATTTTGTGATCACTAACCATCCTCGAGTTGTCACAAAGGTCATCTGAGATTGGCAACTGCTACCACGAATTCTAACACTTGTAAGGTTGAGATTCTCAATCATCGAGCTCAACAAGCTGAGCTCTCCTCTCTGCAGCTTTCTTTCGAATAAATATTCCCCATCTCATAGCTGCCTTAATTTTAAGCCATCCCACAACAGCTTTGCCTGATGTGCGGCTGCGATCCTCATCAAAGTTATAGTTAGGGCATGGTGATGGCATGAATGCCGGAAAACTAAATCCATCTTCTGGTAAGCTACCAGCACCACCCATGCTGAGGACACGGAGCAAGTGCTGCATATCTTCATTCTCTAGCAGTTCGTGGCTTCTCATGCGAATTTCCTCCTCAGAGAAGAAATCATCAACACGGCTATCTCTTTGACGGGTGGTCCAGTCATCGTATGAATTGAGGTTTGATGGCTGTAAGGCCTGACTCATGGATTGGAAACCCAAGCTAGGTTGTTGCGGGGGGGCCAATACCAAGCCGGTACTATCATTTCTTGTAATTTGGGTCTGCTGTGAAGAATCAATGAACTGGTTTTGTGAATTATATGAACTGCTTTCATACTGTAACTGAGCATTGGGTGCCACATGCTCAGTTTGAGTGGAATATGGGGCAGATTGATTTCCACTGTAGCTACTTGAAATGACACCACCTGTTCACAGAGTTCAGGTTTAGTCAGCAGTCTATACCATTTCATAATTAAACTATAGGTACACAAACTTCATGAAGATAAGGAGAGCTACATTGTAAATCAAAGGTCAACAACATAGGCAATTGTAACTCTAAAATTTCACATTCAGTTTTTATCGTTAAATGGTCAGGGAGCATTGGTGTTTAATATCCAGATTCCAGACTGACGGCAGGATGCATATGACAATCCCATTTGTATGACTATCCATTATATTGGTCATACTAAAGTGGTATAGCAATTAACATTTCACACAAACAAAGTGCTGGATAGCTCTAATTTCTACACATATTATATAACCATATAAAGCCCTTACCACCCATGGTTACTCCTGTATCAATTGAAGATTGATCAGACGGGACAGAAACTGACAGGCTGGCTTGAGAAACTTGTTGGTGATCATAGGAAGCAGAATAATTTTCCTGGGCAGATGGAACTTCATTCCGAGAAGTGGTTGTTTTCTTACTCTGCTTGAAATTTAGAAGGGCCTTCCCATCATATTCTATAACATTCATCCAATTGTCATATGCCTTCTTCACTAAGGTATCGACAAACACCTACAAACATAAAAATATTTAGAGTAAAACTCAAACAGTCAATAATTAAAAGGCTACTAACAGTGACTTCATCAGCAGCTGTTTGCCGTGTCAAATAGCAAGCAAAACAAAAGAGGAATAAGCAAAAAAAACCTGACCTTCTGGCTCTCACTAAGGCTTTCAGCTGAATAATATTGCCCACCAGCAATCAAGCCAACAAATTCATAGATATTATTGAATATAGCACCAAAATTCCTTGTATCATCAGAATAGTATACATAATACTTCCCACTTAAGACACAAGTCTTCGCATGCTCCACTAAGCTCTCCCACATCTTATTTGACATGCCACTTCCCAGGATCTACAATCATGTAAAATAAGAATTAATTTTCCAGCTTAGTATCTGCTTGCATGAACTGAATTCCAAGTTATTTCCTTACATTCCGCAATTTTTGTGAATCTCTCACAACAAGACGTAGAAAATCTTCTACTGTATAAATTCCTGCCTTATTTAACCTTTTGTGGAATGAGCCATCCTTGCCAATCTTTTCCAGTCTCCACACATCATCCTTCAAAGCAGGAGGATAGTGTTTCTTGTACACTGTATAACATGAAAATTATGGATGAGACAAACAAGGATCTTAAAAAAATGAGGACCAATATAACTTAAAGTCCCAGAAGACCTACATTCGCCTCTGTGATCCTTAACTGTGAAGGGTTCTGTCTTTGCTTCGCGGATACGAATTCCCTCACAGAAGCCTGAAGCAATTTTCAAACCAAGTCTGAACTTCCTACTTCGTATCCAGCTTGAATTATCGGTAAATGTTAGTTCCCCAAGTGTCCCCACACCTTCTTTCAAGGATACCTGCAAATCCCCAGTTAAAAGAGGCCTTTTTCCTTCACGTTCTTTGACTACATGACTTTCAAAGTCTTCATCTGTCCAGTCATCATCATCTTCATTGTTAAAATCACCTTCAAGAACTACAACATCTAGTTTTGCAGATGATTCAGGTCCTGATGTTATGACATGACCAGTGTTCGCATCTAGTAACACAACATGAATAGCTGCTCCTTGCTCCCCCTCTACTTTCCCTCCTGTGAAAAGTGGCAGCGACAACCTTGAACGGAAATGTAGTTGCAGATTTCTTCCATCTGGTCCTTCAATTCGTTTAGGAGAAGACCTGCATTTTTCAAGGTCAGATTAATAACAAATATAGAATCATAAATGAAATATTTAAGGTCAGAATGAAATAGTAGAGAATAGTTAAACCAAGATAGTCTTCGAGACCACTGGCAAAAACTTACAGCTATAACACCCCAGAAAATATCACAAGATGCTTTTAGGATTCATTGATTCCCAATGCACATGCATATGTAGAAAGTTCTAGAAGTAAGATAGCAAACATGCTGATTTTTAACTACATATAACTCTTCATTCATGCTACTACATGACCACAGTTGTCATAAAACATTCAGTTTGAGAAATTAAGGAATTCAAAAACAGATCAACAAGATGGGATTATAAAAGAGTGGCCTAATTTTACAAAAGAAATTCAAATTTCAGTAAATAAATCCAGTCTTCATAAATTATACTGGTTCATGGATCTACCAAAATCCTGACATGAATCAGTTTTTTCTAACAAAATGCAAGAAGCAGGCTGCAAAATAATTTCCAGATCAGAACTTCAGAGTCTTATCAATTAAGTTGATAGTTCCCACAAGTCACACCTGGTACCAAGCCTGGCAGGCCCCAACTTCGCTAAAGCACGCTCCACTTCTTCACTAACCTATTTAAACACAATTTAATAATAAAGAAATATCAGCCATAAACTAGATGTTCCAAGAAAAAAATAAAAATACTTGTACAAATGACATGAGAATGCACTAGCCATCATAGTATACATTTTAAGCTTCAGGTCACAATATTATATTATATTATATTATATAATACAACCATTTTAGGAGGAAATAAAAGACAAGGTCAAGAAGAAAAGCATTAGATCATAAAAGAAGTTTTTCTCAAGTTATAGATGGGCAAAATAAAAATGTTCTCAACCCTCATTCATCATCTTGAACCTGGGGCTCAAGATTGCAAATGAGCAAGCCAATTGACGCAGAAGCATGATAACTATAGAATGAAAATCTTTCAGCAAATCAAAACATTTTCAATAGCAAAAAGCTGAAGGGATCCACAGGCAGAAGACGGACCACATGCATGATTTAACTTGGTGTTTCCTCTAGTACAGTAAATTATTCTTTGAACCTTTGATGCCAAAAATTAGCTCGCATAGTTGGAACATACTGGCAAAGCTGTACATATATGTAAATTAAATATAACCAATGTTTCTTCCTTCAAAGGGGGATAGAAGTTCTAAAAGGATAAGTTTCCCATCTCCAATTCACCAAACTAAATTGAAAATTTAGTTATGTAACCTAAAAATGAGGTAAACTACATCATTGACCCGTAAAGCTTATAACATCAAATAAAGAAAATAAATTATCATAAATTGAAAATAATTAATCTTGAACGTTATCAAAATCATGGCTTGAAAAGAGGAAAAAAAAAAAAGCCAGTGTCTTACAACTCTACGCAGAACAGGCTCCAATGATGAACAAAGCTTTTGCAAACTATCCACTTTGAGCGCTTCCACGATCACACTAAAAAAAATATATGCTCTTAATATTACAGAAGCAGGAGAAAAGGTCTGAAATTATTGTTTGATAAGGAAAGCATGAGCTAGCAATTTTAATTCAGACAACAAAAAAAGAGTAAAAGTTTAAGTAGAATTCATACAAAAAAGAAAAATAATAATAAAGCAAAGGAAATCAAACCATCATAGTCATCGATGACAAATACATAACATTAAAGATATGAGACACCAACATAGCACACATCAACCTTTTCTCCAACCATACTTGGAGACTAGAGTTGCAAATTGCAACAAGTACTCACCTTTAACCTACACTCCTCAACTCCAAAAATCCAATCCAACCTTGAACTCAAGCAAACAAGAACCTCACAATATCTGAGTTCATCATCTACCGCAGAGGTATACTCACCACAGCACATGTCAAATTTATCGCATAAACACTGCACGAGAGCCAGGGCAAAAGGAGATCTTGCTCAAAGCCTAACAACACGTGAAAACTAGACTTGAAACAAGTGATGAACACCAATCTACATTTCTCCAACCTAAAACAAGGAGCCTTGACTTACAGATGACACCAGCAGAGAACTCGCTAACCCTTCATCATCTACTCAAATCTTTAAAAAAAAAAAGCTCTCCTTTCAGATCTTTCTCCAAAATTAAAGTGACAGCACATAATAGAACGATCAATAGCACAAAGCCACTAAAGTACAGCCCCAATTCATCAACAAAACAGATCTCACAACTTCAAACTTTAATCTTTAAATCAATTCAAAAGGAAATTTAAATTCACCAAAAAAAACAGACACAAACTAATTCAAAAATCAGAAAGCAAAAATCTACCCAAAACCACTAAGAATCTAGTTAAGCATACATACCTCGCAAGAGCAGGGGCCTTCTGGCGCTTAGCATCAGAACCACGTTCATCTCCATCAGCAGAAGGCTCAAGACCCCGCTTCTCCCTCCCCATCGTCCCAGATCGATCCAAAAACCTACTCGGTCGCTGCATCTCCAAACCCTAGATCCCCAAGATCCAAACCCAAACCCCCCAAAACTCCAAAACCCTAGATCTCCAAAATCAAAACGAAATCAGGAAACTTCCTCGAAAATCAGGGTCTAATCCAAGCTCTGACGCCCTAAATCACCACAAACACAATCCAAGAAGATTCACTCAAGAGATTTAAAACCGAAATCTGAACAATTCGAGCAGCAAAACGGGAAAAATTTCACCTTTTTTTTCTCTTTAGAGCAAGAAAGGGCGAAGAAACCGAAGCCGGAGCCCCGGAGTTCTCTAGTCTAATGATGAATGGCGGCCACGATTGGTCGCTAGATTGTTTGTGCGCGCTCTCTCTCTCTCTGATGTATCTCTCTGTACTTATCCGCTGATTTTTTTTTTCCCCTTTTTTTTAATTTATTTATTTATTTATTGAGATTTTTTTATTTTATTTTATAATTTATAATTTTAACTTTTTTTATAGTCCTTGAAGGGTAGAACGCGTTTCCCGGACTTTGCGTTTCGCAGAGGAAACGCGTTTCTGGTGGGGTCAGTGTTACTCTTACACTGTGGGGTTCTGTTTGGCTGAAGATTTAATTTGTTATTTAATTGGTTATTTAATGATATATATGTTGATAAATTTGTCTTTGGACTTTGAAACTGTTATTCATAGTTAGTTAGAGCAGGAGATCTTCTCTTCCTATCCCTCCACCAAATTTGGGGATCATGGATTTGATTAATTTAAAAATATATTATAATTTTTGTTTTTATTATGTTTCTTATATTTATTTCAAAAATTTTTTTTACAACAAATATGTTATGCATATGAAATAGTCAAAAATGTGTGAGCAACTGAGAATTAAACATTTGGCCAAATACCCTCATCTAACCAATACAAGATTTTAGTTACAATATGATAATTATAACCGAAAATATGTTACCACCATTATATCCAACAAAACTTGAATTCATAATTTTTTTAATTTTTCACACTAAAATTTTTATAGTTTGACCAACACAGCTGCACTATATAACTAACTTAAATTTTCAAATTGACTAAAAAATTTGTTCATTTAATCCCTCATTAATCATGGTAACCATGACCGTGACCACAGATAAAGGCTAAACTTTAATTATTCTGGCAAAAATGAATAAGCACAAATAGTCTAAAGATCATTAGTGCCATTTTAAGCTTTATTATTATTATTATTATTGATGCAATTGCATGCCTAGTTCCAGCTGACAATTATGTGGAAAAATGCACAAGAGTCCAAGTTTATGAAATAGCCTGAAAAACGGTGATGTAACATCAACAGCAAACAGCACCATAAATCAATTATCCAAACAACAAGAAAAGGGTTCAAGGAAAGTACTAGTGAATTGTGAGTTATATAAGTCGTGGACCAAATCATTTAACTTGATTGATGTAAACCAGATCAAAGATCAAACAAAAATGCTCAACTTTATCCAATATCACACCAAACTAGTATAGCTCTCCATTTCTTTCAAAAAAAAAAAAAAATTTCAACTTTAACTCATTCCTGCTTGTCTGTTTCCAATGCAGTGCACACCATGGGCTGTCTCATGGTTGGGCAACAGCAATTAAATGTCTTCATATTAACACAAGAGCATCAAGATTTTTTTTTTTTTTACACAAACCTCATCGGAGCAAGTGAAATCAGGGTCCGCTCACACATGAACACTGAGATCACCCGCACACAATCACTACTCACACTAATAGAAATATGTCATCACCTATGATTCGAACTTTCACAATTTGTAAAAAGTTCTAATGATGACCCGACTACCAATAGATCACTTAGTCATTGATAAGAGCATCAAGATTTAAGAACTCATAAAAGAAATACAAGCACGGTATTAGAAGAAGATTACAATTAGAGATCCAATGAAGCAATAAATTTAGTTGAACTTGACTTATAAGATGAATGCCGCAGTTAGGGTTTCTATCAAAATTTGGTAGAAACCCTAAGATCATAGCTAGGATTATAAACTGCCCAAGAAACTCGGCGCATGCCCGGGTTATTCATTTTTGTTAAAATTTGAGTTTATAAGCACAAATCAAATATAGAAACACAATTATCTAAAGATTAGTTTATTCAGTAAAAGAACCTGAGCTCAGAACCTTAATGCAACACTGCTCTAATTTTTCTAAAATAAAAACTAAATGATGCACACCATCCTTCCCACTATGCAATGTTGTTTTTCACATGCCACACCGTGCATATGTCCCTTGGTTTATAATTAATTAAATGTACACACACACACACACACACACACACACACACACACACAAACACAAAGACAGGTGCATGATCTCTAAGGACCAGTCTATCCATACCATAAAATCTTTTTATGATAGCAGTATTGTTCAGCATAAGTTTCCAATAATGAGATAAAAAATAGGACAGAGGAAAAAGCTAGTAAAAGTTACTCTATTTCCCTACAGAGGAATGCAGTACAAAAAATACACATATATTGATGTATCTTGGGAACAGAGATCAAATGAAGATAAAACAGGACGGAGGATGAGCAGAGGAGAGCATACCGTAGCTGGTGCAGGAGGGGGGCCAGTAAGAGAACTCAATCCTGTGTCATCTAGGAAAAAGTTGAAGCTGTATGCATATGTAAAGCAAGCACGTTTCCCAGGAGTAACAGAAAAAAGATTCTCAAAGAAATGAAAAAGAATTAGAGGAGTCTGATTAAAAAATTCTGCATCTTTTGCACTGTTTTCAAAACTTATGCAAGTGGTCATGTAAAAGCAATTAAATTAACAAGAACAAGTTAGTATACTTTATCAGTGTACAATAGTAAAATAGCAGAAAAAAAATTATTAAACAAGTAACTAGAAGTGTGCTTTTCTCCCTGTTTTCTCCCCCATCCAAACATAATCTCAGTTAGCCAAATTTCTGGGAAATTTGTCTAGATTAGGTTTCAATGTTTCATGGACAACCTATTGAAATAGGTGTAATCTGGCAATAAAATATGAAATTAATCATTCAAATGCATCACACTGGCATGTGACTTTTATTCAAGAATTAATCTTGGTTTCCAGTGTATCAGCCACAGAAATGGAAAATAGAACAGCAGAGCTAAGTAGTTAAACTTGAACTCACCTTTTGTACAGAGAAGATTAAAAGCAAACACTAGATCCTTCTGGGTAATATCCTCAACTCAGAACCTGCAGGGACAAAGGCTATGTGTCATGCAAGAATGAACCAGAGCAAGATTCCCAAGCAGAAAATGACAACATACCTGACACCTTTGGCCACATCTGCCCTCTAGTTCAAACAATCTTCAAAAGAGTTTTATGATTTTAAATGTGATGGGCTGTGCATGATATCCTTCTGTATCTTCATGGATAAAATCCCTAGCAGCCCCCATGCTCTTCAAAGGATCATCTTCATGGTAACCGCTGCAGTGGACATTCATTATTCAGGGATCATCGACAGCAACCAGATAGAAAATGACACTGTTCCTAATAATGAACACAAGAAGCAGATGAACAAAACTAACAAAATCTTGTAATGATACAAAAATGAAAGAAGACCTGACTTGTCAAGAAGGCGAGCGGAAATACGATTACAAAATAAAAAATGCATAGAGCAACTCAGATTTGATTATGCATAATCAATAGGGTTTAAGGTCTAAATATCTACCATACAAATAAATTATCAAAGAATTTATTGCTAATGGTACAAAAATATCTCAACTGTCAACATATGAAATTAATAAGTAGATCTCTAATCCTAGGATTGTCGATGGAGGTCTCCCATAAAATAGCATAAATATTGAACTAATCGAGAAAGCCCGTTATCTGATGACCCTGAAGTCTTGATCCAGTTAAGCAACTGAAGGTTATTTCTCTTCCCATTAACTCAAGGAAGACCTATCTCAAGGGCCTTTATGCCAAAAATGCCATCGAGCTTCCTAGAGTTCTCCTCTTATTTATCTGATCCCTTTGCCTGATGATTGCTTAAACTCAGAAATTCTCTGGTATACATTTCTGAGATGTTGATTGCAGATATCAGGGGATGTGCAGGGACCACACATTAAATATAGAACATTACCCAAGGGCCTCATGTAAATTCCATCTTTACGAAGCTGCTGAACCAGAGAACTTGCATACAATGAAGCATACCTGTTGCAGTAATCAAAACCACAAAAATGTTAGCACATTTACAAACCAATAATGAATTGCTACAATCCATGCAATCACTCATTACTTTTTTTTTTAAAAAAAAAAGTAGCGTTAACTCATCAGTTATTTCTCAATTTTAATTTTGTACACATGATGCAAGATATAGCATAGCAGCTTCAGTAAGATTGTTGGAAGAAAAGAATAACAGTCGAAACAAATGGAGATAATCTCTAAAGCCAACAAAATATCTGGCTAGGAAAAGGAAATTATATTAGTTACCTACTGCATGCCAATGAAATATATTTGCTTTTTGTCTCAACAACTAACCTGGCATCCTCATAATTATAGGCAAAATTTAGACAACACTAAGCACAGAGAAGAAAGAAACAACATCCTCTGTCCAGAGAAAATGAATTGGTATTAGTGGTTATGCACATCTTAGTTCAAAGGACCTTTAGACACACCATAAGCATTCTCAATTACACACCAGATAGAGTTAAGAATGCAGTGACAGTCAGCTCAGTTCCTATAATTTATCCTACTAACTGAAAATTTTCATATGACCCCTATACGACCTTAGAGGGCATTTAATAGTGACAATGCATAGCATCTTCAAACAGCACAAAAAGGAGTGCATCATCTGTGGCAATTGCAAGGGTACTTGCTTCATCTGCATATGCACCACTATGCCAACCATCTTAAATTCAACTATAAAAAAGAATTCAAGAGAAGCTCTGTTCTTGCTTTTACTATTTCCCCTACTCAATGGTTTTTAAGTGCAGTGAAATGACTTGACAGTAAAATAGAATATAAAAAGAAATAACATTCATTCATATAGTTTAGCATCCTACCCCACATCAGAGCCACTGGCTCTAAGTTCTATAGCACAAAGAGTGCCTATTGCAATCACTCTGCTAACACCATTTAGAGATGACAACTGGAGCACAAGTTGCATGTCCCATAACTGAAAGAATATGAACACAATATGAGAGGCTAAGTGATCACCTTGACAGGCTAAAGATCAAGAAAATGACAGCACAATGACCGGTGAGAGCAACAATGGCAGGTTTACTCAGGACATAATACCTCTTTCATTTTTCTTCCTTCAGGTTCAATATTTATGTTTGTACAGGGATTTTTAAACCACTGTATAGCTTTTGAAGCAGCTGTGCAGCCCATAGCATGGGCAGAATAGGAGTGACCATGCAAAAGAGCCATGAGCTGAAATAAATATCATTAGTCAGAATTAGTGTCAATCATTGGAATGGATGCACACCAAGGAAAGATATGGCCACAGTGAGAACTTATTGAAAAATGCGTATTTTATTCGCGGTCGATAAAATACCTTTGAACCACCTTTAAATACTTCAAAAACAGCTTCTGTAGTTAAAGTGACTGCTAATGGTAGGACCCCACCAGTCATTAATTTCGCAAAACATGCCACATCAGGTGAGCAGCCAAGCAACTCTGCTGCAGACTGTAAAACCAACAAACAACGATAAAATAATTTGAAGGCAACAATGGATTTAGATGTATATATACACTTGCTAAACGAGTAACTTACCTCCCTGCCAAGACGCCAGAAACCTGTGAATACCTCATCAAATATTACAGGAATTCTGCGGGCTCGGCACTCACTAACAAGGGTTCGCTGGAAAAGTGGATCAATCATCTGCATTCCGCCAGCACCTTGTACAACTACAAAACATAATTGACAACTTACTATCAATACAGTATCCATGTTTGCATTATTTATTTGCATGGATAATAGATAGCTAACTTTAGCAGTGGGATTTATGCAATCAAATGGGAATATGAAAGGTAGAAAAAGAGGAAAAGGAGCATTAAATCAGAAGATTTGTAAATGATACAATTTAAAGATAGGCAAATGAAGCTCCTATGCAACTTCTGTAGTTATTTCAGCAAAGTTATGAAGGCAGAGCAGCAATCAGAGCCCAAATATAATATTGGCCATGCCCATAAACCTCAATGGATAAAAATGCAAATGAAAACAAAAGAAAACAAAGAAGTAATTTTGCACATCTCTTCCGGATCATCCAGAGCACTAAAACTGACATAAATCAGTAGCCTGAACTTTCACTTATACCAGATTATTGTAGCGCGTGAAGTTCGATTCATATGATCTTGGATCAGGGAAAGCAAATATATAAAAGTACTAACAGGGGGAAAAACACAAGGAGCACCATAACTGAACTTGATAGGACAAGTTCAATCTCAATGAATTAAGAGTTACAAACTTGAGAATGCTTGAAATTGTTTAGCATCTGTTAATATGGCCCCATAAGCTTCCAAGAAAATGATAATTAAAAAAGGCGCATTATTACTACTACTTTCACATTGTATGTGAGCCACTGGAAGATCTGAACTGCTACAATGAAAAGCTTTATTGTGCTCTCCAATCAAAAGGCTCCAAGGAAAAACTTGAAATAGGAATAACCTTTTTTTTGCAAATTTAAACTAATTAAACAAATAAAAACCATTAGTTAAAGAGCATTAACTACTAATGAATATTAATTGTAATAATAAAAATTTAAACCAAAAATAACCATTTTAAAAAAAATATAAATAAAATCATTGGTTGAATACTGTTAGCTATTAATAAATATCAATCATTAATTTTAATAGTATAAAATATAATAAAAAATATTTTATTAAGTATTGATTAAGTTAGAGTTGGATCAACTTGGTTTAAGAATTTCGCTCAAAAATCAAATCAATACTTCAAAAACCACAACCCAATTTATTCCAAACCCAACTACACACTCCCTCAGTTCAACATGAGAAAACATTAGCATTTGCTAAACTAAAGAAATTTATTCTGGGAAAGAATAAGAAACAAAAGGTCTAAGGAAACAACAATAAATTTCTCAATATAGGTCATGACTAATCCATGTCTCCAGACATGAAAAAGAGCATTTCAGAGACTATAAAGCTGTAAATTTCGCTTGCCTGGTTCAATAATTAATGCAGCAATATATGTCGAAGGACAATTGTCGGAAAATTGCGATAATTGCCTTGATATGTAAGCAGAGTAGCATTTTGCAAGAGCTGAACAGTCCCTTGTTTGACAAAACAATTCATCACGCAAATGGAACCCTGTATATTAAAATTCCATCAGAAGGAATGCTGCAAGAAAGCAACATAAAGAAGGCTTGCAAGGAAGACAATTAACCACTTACTTATCTTTTCATCTTTTGGTTGATGAGAAAGAAATGCATCTGGAAAGGAAAGATTCCAAACCCCATCTGAAATAAAGATCATGGGGGGATCCAGAAACAGGCCTCTTCCTGAATACCTGAATCAAGTGCAATCACAGCAGCAAAGCTAAGAGGAAACATTTAAACCAAAATATCTGGTGGAAAACATTATACCAATAGTATTTATCTAAAGAACAAAGCTAATAAATCATATTTCAGCAAGGTAGGCATAATCCAGGACCAAGTTCAGAGTGGCTTATGTGAGAATGTCCAATAAGAGTACACCTTATGACTTCAAGGATGTAGTAAATAGCATTGAAAAGAGTATTGCTATTCTTACAAACTAGATTTCCCAAATGAGTTGCCATCCACCAAACAACCACGGGACGTACTCTTATACAACTTGAGAGAAAAAAATAATTATTATTTTTCTTTTGGGAAGTCTATTAGGTAAGTCTAGATTGTAAGAATAGCGGAACTCAATTGGAATTCCTTGGAAAAATACAGGTCACATGACTCACATCAAGAGATCAACCATTTAAAAGAATAATAAAATTTAAGTTAGAAAGAAAACAACAGGCTAGGACATAAGTTCGTACCATGGCTGCTGATGGAAACTCGTGTATGATGACGGTGCTTGGGCTTCCATGGCACCTAAAGTATCACCATGATAAGATCCATTGAGGGCTAAAACCTGGACAAAGATGTAGTCATGACTCATAACTCAATTGCTATGACACCTTTACTTATTACAATCACCACAATTTAGTCAAGAAAAAAGGGCAAATTAATTGAGATATAATCCCCAATGGAGTCACAACTTTCTATCTAGCAGTCTCTCCTTCACAATATCCATTTCAAAAGATAATTGTGTTTTTGCAAGTAAACAAAAGACATCATATATCTTGAGCCATTAAATATTCCAAATATTAAGCAATAGGTATGCACACCTGTTTGTGACACTCACCTTGAAATCATAACATCTATCATCCACAATCCCATTGTCAGAATCTACAGCTATCCCATGATCAAACGAAAATTTGCGAAATGCCATCTTGAGTGCAATTTCTACTGCCGTGGATCCATTGTCAGAATAGTAAGCACGAGAAGCCCAACCTGCGGATAAAGAGAACCAATTCTTGACTTTGAGGTTAATATGGAGGCTAATCAAATACATGTGACACTGTTAACATGTTCTAGAGGAGCATCCCTCAGTCCAGCATTATTCCTGTTGGTGCATACTTCTAAAACATGATAATCTGAGTATAATATTAGCCACTCTGCCTTTTGTAGCACCAAGGAAAGAAATGGTTCAAATTTTCAATAATTTCCTTTACTTTTTTCACTATATTTATATCTGTAAAATTTGTATGAAGTGAGACAATATATGAGTCATAGGAGGATGACAGTATCTAATAAAGTCCTAATTGTAATAGATGTTTACCATCCTTGTCAATTTTTCACATCATTTAATGAACAATGCTACATTTTTTTTTTAAATTATAAATCATGTATAAAACCAAGCATTTAAAAGACAGACCTTCTCCTACTCCTTCAAGAAGAAGTTCTGCACACCGCAAAGCAGGCTCATAGACATTCTCGGGAAACATGACATGACCATATCTTGCAGCAGAATAACCCATCTCTCTTGCAAGCTCAATCTGAAAAAAACCTAACAGAGAAGCCATGGTGAACAAGTCACTCAGGTTCAATTCTTATATTGCAAAATACAACCTCCTGGAAAAGAACTAGAAAAAAGAATTCCCTATTTGAAGGTAAATAGCATAAACTGAAAGTAAGCTTACAAAAATACCTAATACCCACTTCACTGAACCATTCTCCGTTCGGTTGTTTCTTTTCTTTCTTATAACCTCATTTCTCACTCCCAACTCAAATGAGAATATACTATATGATGCAGAAGAAAAAGCCTTCTCACATAATTATAGAAAGACTTATAACAGTTTAAACAGCAAAGCTTGGAAGAGAAGCCATAGCCAGTAGAATAGTAACTTGCAAACTAAACTACTCAAAAGCACAGTTCCAAATTGCCTCCATATAAAAACTACACATTCAGATGAAGTATCATCCAAGGAAGCTTAGATGAGTACTAAAACCTAAAGAACAATGAAAATTTAAGCTTCTTGGGGAATGAATTATCATGTAACTTGCATGGATAAAAGACAAGAAATCAGAACTCTATATCTAACATGGGCACAACTCATGCAGGAATGCTCATGTGTGCACGCACCATGGAAAGCGGACAAAATCCAAATAAAAGAACTCGTTAGGTTCCCATGAACTTTGAGACAAGGTCAAAGAAGTAAATTTGAGGTGAATTAGTTTCATATAACTGACCTGAAAGGTAGCATCAGGTCCTTGTGTCCACCAACTAGCACAGGCATCGAATTGAGGAACGATCATGTCCAGCTTGTCACAAACCTGAATCCAAATGAAATCAACTTCTGTCACAAGATAGCATTTGCATCTTATCATAATTGATAATGAACCATAGCTTCTCCTGGTAGAGTTATAAGTATCATACTAAGCATGATGGCATCACAAGGGCACCTACTCATTTTCAGATTCCATTCAATGAAAGAGGCACTTGTCTAATTAAACTGAATTTCTTCCAAACTAACCTTATGAACAGCGAAATTCTCACCACAGCGTGAGTCAATTACTGTAACTGTCTCCAGAGGAACAAGTTGGTGTTGAGTGAATGGCCACCAGAAGATATCTCCTGCCTTCCTGGCCATGTCTTGTAGTCTCTCAATCCTCTTTGAATGAGCCAAAATCATTGTTTCCTTAAGAGAATCAAATACATTCCCAGATTCACAAAACCAATCCTTCAGGTCATCCAAAGGATCATGAGGGATTGGTGGCAAGACAAACACATGCACCCTGGAAGGAGTTAACTATGCCTAAGTATTCGTGATCAAGATGGATTATGAACCAATTTTTTTCAAAAAGACACAATAATCACAATATACTCACCGTGAGCGAAAAAGAAAACTGAGAGTACAGCAGATTCATAAGTAATATACAATTGGTCAAAAGCATTTTTAGAACTGGCTTACCTGTTCCTCAGGTAAGATAACAACGCAGCCTCATTAGCCAGTCCTTGATCCACTAAAACAATAGCGGCAACATCATATCCTCTAAGTTTCAAGCATTCATATGCTGATATTGTGGTAGATATACCTCCCAAACGTCCATCTCCAATAAGAACAGCAGGAAACCTTAAAGGCCTAGTTTTCCATATTATAATAGTCAGCTTTTATTAGACAGATACTAACGGTTAATAAAAATCAGCTGATACAATAAGAATAATAATAATTATAATAAAAAGCACAGTCCAAAACACCACACAATTATCCATAATATCAATGCAAGTAAAACGTAAAACATCATCTGCATAGAAGAACAAGTAAGACATAATTTACCAAGTCCATACAGTTCTAAGGCATTATCAAGTATTAGCATTTGGATGAAGTCTTTACTCTATGCTGGAATATGGCCTTCCTTTAGATCAAGTTTATATATAATATAAATACGACTAGTACTTTAACAAGCGCAAACATTTCCATGTCTAAAGAGCTACGTTCCTTGCAAAAGACATGGCATGCATGTGTCCTTCTGAATTAACGATTTCTACTTTCTTTATAGATTGCAAGCCAAGATAACCAGAAATATTAAGAAAATCAGCTCACCTATATAGATCACACTGAAGAGTACCCGAAGGACCCGGGCTAGCAACACCACCAGCGGTCTCGATAACTCTCCAAACACTCATCTCCTTCCCCAAATCGTTGACACCGCCAAACCCTAAGCACCGATGCAGCATCTCCCTCAAATCCGAGTCTCCAATGGCCATCCCCTCCCTTTCAACAGCTAAATGCGGAGATATGGGCTCGTTCCACGCATACAAAGTCTTGCAAACCAGCCTCGACCCCACTTCCTCCCCATCCCCACCCCCGATCTTCGTCTCCTCGTAGCAGCACGGGCTATCGGATTGCTCATTGAAGCCGGGGAGAGCACGGGCGGCCGGAAGGGAAGCACGGAGGGCATGGTGGGACGCAAGGAGGGGAAATGGAGGGGAGGCGGAGCGGAAGAGGGAGGTGATCTTGGAGACCAGGAAGCGTGAGTCGGAGTCGATGGGGAACCCGGTCTGAAGGGGCTTAAGGTATAGGAAGGAGGACGGGGATCGGGAGATGACGGAGAATGCGAGGCCGGCGGATACTAGGGTCTTTCCGACGCCGGTGTTGGCGCCCCAGACGACGTAGGTCGGGTGCGAGACATCGACATCGAGGGAGGCGGAAGAGGAGCTAATTGGGCGCTGTAGAAGGAGGCGAAGAAGGTGAAGGGAGGACGCCGGCGAGCGGCGGTGCCGGAAGAGGAGAGAAGCCATCGGAGAAGACGAAGACTTCTTGTTGGAGTGACGAGAAGGTGTGTGGATGGTTTTAGCCTCGAGTTTTTGAATGCCTTGGCGCGAATCTTAATGACTTTGATTTAATAACCGAATCTCAAAGTACACGTTTTGATCCACGTGAATCTTAAAGTATTTTGTTTATTTATTTAATATTTTGTTTTTAAATGTTTATTGTTGTGAATCTTGTGATGTATAGTGAACTTTATTTTACTTTGTTATTTTATTATTTTATTATTTTATATATATTTTAATAAATATATAACTTAAAACAAATAGGATAATCTTTTAAACAAAGGGATGCATTTGAAAAAAATAAATAAACTGGGATGTTCACAGGAACTCCCCAGCTAATTAAAAGGTTGAGAAAGAATTGAGTGGAGAGTGACAGGAAGATACAACCCCAGTAATTAGTAAACATAATAGTGTTCAAACATTGTACTGGCTCTCATTCAGGTGGTGTGCTGTTTTGTGAGCATAATTTATGTTTGGTTGCTCTCCATTGTAGATTTAGTAGAAATTAAATTTGGCGGTTTAGATTGATTTAGTAACTATCATTATGTTGATTGATAATCCAAGGGTTAACAATTAACATGCATAGATTGCATTTTTAATTACGTTCTTAGAAGATTGACCTCCCCCTAAAATTCTAGGAGATTAAATTGTATGCAATGTATGGTTGGACTCTTTTCCAAATTATAATATTTTTTTAAAAAATTAATTAATCACATAAATTGATAAATATCTAGAACTTATCTAACTTTACGCCATTGGGATACCAGTGATAACTACATTTATCCCCATATAAATATCCAAACAATCCAATACAGTCAACAATTTATAAATATCCAATAAAGATTTATACTAATAATTCAAATCTTATATAAATAATATAATTTTAGTGATAAATAATAAACCTTTAATTTAATTCAGAATCCAAAGTTTTGCTTCATTTAATTATTCAACAATGCCGGAAAGTCTACGTCAAATATATATATATATATATATATAATATTACAAAAAATGAAAAAAATATAGTCAATTCATCATGATCCAATATTTAAATCAAATTTATGACATATAATAATAAAAAAAATTCAATTAATTCCCAAATAAAAAATTGCTATTTTTTTATATTAATAATCTTTGCACAATTATCTCCTTGTTTTTCCGTTAATTTTTAGTTACCAAATAATTATAAGATAATTATAAAAATAATTAAAAAATCTAAATAATTATATATCTATATATATAAGTACCATCATTAACATCTAATCATCGAAATTAGTGAGAGAGTAATCAAGAGAAAAGGCGGGGACTATAAAAACCAATGAGGAGCTCGTCCTTATCCGCTACCACGCCGTTCCTCTCGCCGGCCGCCGCCGATCGCCGGAGCGGCTCCTCCGCCTCCTCCTTCGAGATGACCACTCCAGCGAGGCCACCGCGCACCGTCTTCCTTGGCGTTGATGTTGGCACCGGCAGCGCCCGTGCAGGCTTGTTCCTATTTCCTCTCTTTTGCAATACTTTTACTGATTTTCGATTCTGGTTTTGTGATTGATGATTGATTTGGATGGATGTTGTGACGATTTTGGTGTTCTGGATCATGGATGTATGTATTGATGAATGTGTTCTTGTTTTCAATTGGGTTGTTTGGTTGAGCTTGTGTTTGATTTGTATAGACTTTAGATTTAACGATGAATTCATGATTTGCATGTTTTGGATGTTAAATGGATTCTCAGATTCATTTGAATCGTTTTCATTAGTTCATGTTTGAATCACATGAACCTTTTTTTTTGTGATTATTCTTTGTTAATTTGCTTGTATTTTGAATGTTCAATGGATTCTCAGCTTCATTTGGGTTATTTGTTGTCACTTATAATCTAATCATATGAAATTTATTATCCATTTGCAGGGGACACTATTGATTATTCTGAAATCCTTCATTTAGCACTTGACCGATTTTGTTGGAATCATTTTATTGTACTTTTCTTTCAGGGCTCAATTTCTGAGTCAAGAAATAGTTTATGTTTGTATATATGTATGTTCATGTGTATGTGTATAAAGTTGGGAAGGGATTTGGATAATAAAGCATGGAAAGGAAATGATCTTGTTTGTTCTTTTTTTTTTCGCCCTTTTTTTGTGTGAACAGTATAGCCCTCTGCAATGCCTTCTTTTCATGTCTCTTATGTCTCAATGCAGGTCTCTTTGATACAAAAGGCAGGCTTTTAGGCACACACAGTAGTCCCATACAAATATGGAAGGAAGGAGATTGTGTGGAGGTAGTAAAGAGCATAATGTGCAATCTTACTTTTTCTTTTGACTATTTGAATGCCATGACACCAAGTTAAGATTGATGCTGATGTTTGAACTTTCTTAACTAGCAATCTTCGACTGATATCTGGCATGCTGTCTGTGCTGCTGTCAAAGAAGCATGTTCTTTGGCGAATGTTGCTGCCGAGGAAGTGGTTGGTTTAGGATTTGCTGCTACCTGCTCTCTTGGTTAGTCAATTTTGGAACTTTGCTTGCTGATTTATGTGTTGTTTTAACATGATAGGTAATGAACATAATTGGCTTTGTTTGCAGTTGCTGTTGATGCAGATGGATCTCCTGTTTCGGTCTCTTGGAGTGGTGATGCAAGGAGAAATATTATTGTTTGGATGGATCATAGGGCTGTAAATCAGGCTGAGCGGATTAACGCCAACAACTCACCAGTGCTACAATACTGTGGCGGATCTGTTTCCCCAGAAATGCAGGCTCCTAAGGTAGTCCAGGGTGATCATTTCCTGCAAATGCTTACTATTAAATTGGCAAAGTCGAATATTTGTTTATTAGAGATATCAGTTAGCCACTATTTTTTTGAAGCAAATAGCAAAAGGGTAGCCAGCACAAGCTGCACAACCAACATGCACTTATCCATCATATCTTTTAAAAAATATCTGTCAATGTAATAAGCTTTAACTTCTGCACAACTGATCTTACTTGGTGTGTTTGGTCAGGATCTTTTCAGCGTGTTAAAAGTTAGAAAGATGGGAAAACTTTAGTTTAACAGAGAGTAGATGAAATCTCAACTCAAGTCGTATGAAGCAAAATAAATATTTTTAAATTAATTTTTCTAAACTAATAATAGTTGTTTATTAATATTTTAAAATTAACCATTAAATATATTTATTATAATAATTAAATTTGGCAAACAAATGTTTGGTGGAGTAACTTTGGATGTATGGCTTGAGGTATAGATTAAAACCAAATACCTCAAAGTTGCCCAACAATCTATTCTTTACAAGATTTAATTACTTAATAAATATAATTAAATTATTGATATTAATAAATAAATACCGTAAATTAAAAATGTAATTTGTGGATGTTAGAATGTTTATTTTGATTTGTATTAACATTTGATTAAAAATTTTCCCTTCCAAACAATTTTTTCCTTCTAAATTTTAACCGACTAAGATTTTATCTAATTTCAAATCAGCTACAGAGTGTTTTAAACAAATTTCCTACCTTGATAAAAGCCTGTTTTGGGATTGGTTTTCCTTTTATTTATTTTTTGTAGACATGAAGTAAATAAGACAGCCCTTATATGCTATATTTAGTTTAATATGCGGGGATCAACTTAAATATGTTACAATGACATGAAAGATGTGCATTGACATCCAGTAGGGTTGCATTGCAGGTATCATATGCTTGAGGTAAGAATGCATTCTTTTTATGTGCTGGGTTGAGGCTTCGCATGTTATTAGATATCCTGTCTCCATGCTAGCTGAAGCTTTCCGCATCTTTGATTTCATGTATTGCTTCTCAACAAATAATAATTCAAAATTTGATAGCACAAGCTATTGTGGTCTATACACATGATACTACATTGATGATTGCTACTTGTAGAATTATGACCAAAATAAAATTTCAGTCTTGGTTTTCTTTATGAGGATGAATATTTGACAGTTGGATGATCATTTCTGACACATTTGGGAGCTAATGTATGCAGCTTCTTTGGGTAAAGGAGAACTTGCAAGAATCATGGTCCATGGTGTTTAGGTGGATGGATTTAAGTGATTGGTTGGCATACAGGTGGGTCATTTGTGTGTAGAATTTGGCACCTTCAAATATTTTATGCCATCTTTCATAATATGTTATTATTAATTTTCTTTGATTTCTTTCTAGAGCTACAGGAGATGATACCAGGAGTTTATGCACCACTGTCTGCAAATGGACATACCTTGGACATGCACACATGCAACAAGTAAATGATAAAGGTTCTCGAAATATGGAAGCATGTGGATGGGATGATGTTTTTTGGGAAGAAATTGGCTTAGGTGATCTTATAGATGGACACCACGCAAAAATAGGTATATTTACCAAAATTTAAAATGTCTTAATGTCTAGGTTCAGAAGATCAGGGATGTCACTAATTTAGAGTGATTCTTAGTACTTTTAATTTGTATACAGATTATGATCCCCTCATTTGTGAGCTTCTTTTAAACCTACTCTTGTCCATAACTATGCCTAGAAAGTACTATGATGAACTTGTGAATGCAGTATGCATATGAATTGGCTGAGAATGTAAAAAGACTGGGTTATTGAACCATATTAACTGTTTGAAACAATTTTATTCATAACTTCCCTCGAGAATAACTCTTGTTTGACAGAGTTTTTAGTACAGTGTCATATTTCATATTCTTTTCCATCTGTGCCATATCATAGATAGATTGATATATGCAACGAATTCTTGCACTCTTCTGACTTCAATTCTCTTGACAAACACAGGACGGAGTGTAGCCTTTCCCGGTCATCCTATGGGTTCGGGTCTAACACCTACCGCTGCCAAGGCAAGAAACTTATTAGTGATGAATTCAGATTGATTTCACGTGGCGCTTCTTAGAAGTCAATTAATGAAGTTAGCATTCTTATATAGAAGCAAAAGAAGAGCGCCACATTATATAAGTTGTGCCCAGAAGACAACAAATATCTGAGACTAAAATCTACATGATGCTTTTGCAATTTCAGGAGTTAGGTCTATTAGCTGGGACTCCTGTTGGGACTTCTCTGATTGATGCTCATGCTGGTGGTGTCGGCGTGATGGAAAGTGTGCCTAACTCAGGATCTCAGGACAATAATACTTGTAAATACCATTTTTAATTTGTTTGCCACAGTGCTTGTTTATTCAATTGATATTTGCTTGGTAAATTATTTATATTTTGATACAAGAGAATTTTGTGTTCTATTTAGTGCCTGATAATGGAGCGATTGGCAACCGGATGGTGTTAGTTTGTGGGACATCTACTTGTCATATGGCTGTCTCTGAGAGCAAATTATTTATTCCAGGCGTATGGGGTCCTTTTTGGTCAGGTATTTCTAGCTTAGTATTTCTGGAAATTATATACCATGCACTTTTTTTTTTCTTTCCTGTCTCAAATTCATTTTTTATGCTCCAACACTAGATAACTTTTGTGTGTGTATTCAGCAATGGTACCTGAGTATTGGCTTACGGAAGGCGGCCAGAGTGCCACTGGTGCTCTGTTAGATCACTTGGTTGAGAACCATAAGGCGGCCCCTCTTCTTTCTAATAGAGCTGCAGCCCAGCGTAAGTCAAGTTTCAGCTAATTCGATTTTCTATCTAACTTTTTTATTTATATGGGTGAAATATGATTTTAATTGAACTACATTAATGGGTTCCTTTTCTCCCCCAAATAAGCCATCGGTATCTAACCAGAGTTGTTCGATGACCAATTGCAGATATCTCCCTCTTTGAATTATTGAACAGAATGTTAGAATCAATGGTTCATGAGGTGAAAGTCCCATTTCTCTCTGCCTTAACTGAGAACATACATATCCTTCCTGATTTCCATGGCAATAGGTATGTACTTAATGAAATTTCATCTGAATTTTTTCCCCTTATGTGGCGTGAAACTTTTTTTTTTCTTGGGGAAAAAGAACTTTAAAACAATTTAAGTTCTATTATGTTGACAAAAACAACTGCATAGTTTTGGTTATAATAATGCACCTTCTCGGTTGTAATTTTATGCATGATCTATGCTGTCCTGAATAAGTGGGGTGAAGAATTAGCAATAATCTTGTTCACATCCTGTAATTTCTGACACTCATGTGTGTGGTTGGAGTTGTGTTCCTCCCTTTTGTTCAATGGACCATTAACCTCTCCAATCTTTCCAACTTACATCTGATCTCCTGCATCCCATCTATAAATGGGTAGCCTTTAAAATTCTAGAACACGAGTTGTGACCTAGGCGCATTTGATAACATCTTGATGAACTTGTTGAAAGTCTGATTTATTGGGGATGGAGTCATCAAGGCAGCAAACACTTAAAATAGAAGAACAATAATCTGATATATATTTTTAGATTAGTACAGTTTGGATTTATGAATTTATAAGATCAACTAATCTAATTCTACTTATATTTGCGCCCAAGTGATTGGCTCCTGTAAATTTAATCATTTCATTCACTCATTGCTCACTGAGATACTCAATACTTATAAATTGTCTAAAATTCAATGTCTCAGGTCACCGATTGCCGACCCGAAATCTAAAGGAACGATTTGTGGCTTAACACTTGATAGTAGTGAGAAACAGTTGGCCCTTCTATACCTCGCAGCAATACAAGGTATTGCATATGGCACACGTCACATTGTGGAGCACTGCAATTCTCATGGCCACAAGGTAATCATTTTGCACGTCAGTTTCTAGTTCTCGACATATATGAACATGAGGTTATGCCATAAATAACCATATGATGTGCGTGATTGAATTAAAAGGTAAATGAAATTATTGTTCCTTTGATTCATCTTCAGATTAATACACTTCTTGCTTGTGGTGGTCTTGCCAAAAACCCATTATATCTTCAGGAACATGCAAATATTGTTGGTATGTTTCGTATATTTTTTTTTTTTGACAATTGATTACTTTGTATGTGGACTTATAAAAGACATATGAGTTGTAGGATGTTCAATTATTCTTCCAAAAGAGAATGAATCAGTGCTCCTGGGTTCTGCCATATTGGGAGCTGTTGCCTCCAAACAATATCCAAGCCTTCATGATGCCATGAAAGCACTAAATGCAGCCGGCCAGGTACATTATTTAATTCCAGTTTCTCACATACATTACCCAATTTTTTGTTCATATATTATTGCTAGGTTTTCACCTTAATATCCGCTTAACTATTAACTTGATGATTCCTATCATCAAATCACATGAAATCACATTATTTGTTAGCTGAAAAGGCTTTCTCTTTTTCATTATGAAGAAGAGAGAAAAAGGAAAAGTTACTTCAATAAAAACCTTAAACACTGGTGGAGTTTGTCAATGATAAGTCTGTTGTTTCTGTTAAGCTAAAAAATTTATTATTTTATATAATTCTATATATATATATATATATATATATAAAATGTGGAAGAAGAATGTAAGAGTGGGCAAGTAAATTTAACAGAAGGTGATCACCTGAAACATGGAAATTTTAGTTTAACAGCAAATTAAATAAATATTTGATGTATGGAACCCATAATTTTCAGGGTTAATTTTAGTTTACCTTAGAAATAAAATATGAATTATTGCAATTTAAATGTGGATTTTTTTTTTCTGTTTTTTTGGCAGGTGATTCATCCGTCAAAAGACCCAAAAGTAAAGAAGTACCATGATGCAAAGTATCAAATTTTCAGATCACTCTATGAACAACAGTTATCATATCGTTCCATCATGGCAGAAGCACTCTCATAAGTCTTAACAATACTTGTCCTTGCTTTCTAGCTTCCTTTTTAATAGTGTTTTAATTTGTAAGTATTCATTTTGATTTTTTTTTTTTTAGTTTTTAGTTCAAAGATGGATTGTAATAATTAGAAGTGCATGGTGTAAAGTGCCTTCTTTGTTTAGTGAAATAGCGCATGAAGGAGATGGTTTTAGTGGTTCATTTATCTAATAATATTCTATGCACAGTGGCCATGAGAAAGATGTATTAGAAAATTAGTAGTAATAATGAGAAGCAGGGTAATTGATGATGTTTCACTATGTTGTTCAGGTTAAATATGAAGAACTCTTTTCAGAACAAAAATTTTTGAAAATAAAATAAAAATAATAATTGTAACCCATTATCATAATTGTGAGCTTTTTACTGCGCCGTTTATAAATAGGGATTCTCTAATCCCTGGCTTAGTTTTACTATATTTATTTTTTTAAAAAGAAAAAAAAAACAGCCCTATTGAAGATCTATAAAATTGGGATAAAATGGTATAATATCTAAATTAGTCCTTATATTTTACTTTTTTTTTTTGTCTCTCTACTCTTGAAAATAGTTCTACTTAATCCCTTCTACTCTAAAATAAACCAATTAATGGCTATATTTCCAAGAGTAGAGAAACTAGATGCGAAGAGATTAAAAATAGAGGGACAAAATTGGACAATTTTCAAAAATAAAGGACCATTTTCAATAATAAAAGGATTAATGTAAAAGAACTAAAAAGGAAAAGAGAGAAAAGTAAAAAAAGACTAATTCAGGTATTATACCAGATAGAATCATATAAAAAACAACCTTCTTTCTAAAATTTAATTTAATTGAAATAAATACAACAATGTTGATTAAATTTTTTATTTAATTAACTGGATTTTTATTAAAAAAAAATGTCAAATCAAATTCAAACTACAGCATTCTTAACTTGTTCCGATGCCAGCAGGCCCAGCACACCCATCAACTGTTGAGAATATCTTTTATAAAATATGAGAAGGCAAAATACCAAACAGCTCTTTAAAATCTGAAACACCTACTTTAACTATATCATCATTGCAACAAATCATCTTACCATCTTCCAGTCTCTCTCAGTTTCAGTCTTTAATTTAAAAATTTTAAATTAAAACAACCGCAATTAAACAGGAAATTACTAAATGGAAGCTAATTTCCAATCCAACAAAACACTGTAAACATTCATCTAATAATAATAATAATAATAATAATAATAATAATCCAGAAAAATGGAAACCAATCAACCAGAGAGAGAGAGAGAGGAGCTTCAGTAATAAAATTTATAAATAACAAGGCAAAGAAAATATAACACACTACACATGGCATGAGTATGAGAAAACTGTATTGAATTATATGAGAGAGCCCTCTCAGAGAGAAAACTTGGACCCTACCCTGAAAACTTTTACTTTTTTTTTTTTAATGCAAAACAAAATTTGATTTAAAATATACAGTAAAAGGAAGCAACCAAGTATAAGTATCTAAAGCACAAACCCATTTGGTTTAGCCCCACCTTTTGATACTCGTTTTTGCTGTTCATTGTCATGATAAGCAAATGCTGCATCCAGTGCCTGCAACCCACAAAATTTAATTTAAAAAAAAATAATAATTATACATGAGTGATATTATAATCATTGAGAACGTTTATGTCGTGTTTGGTAAAAAGGAATAACCGTTAATAAAGTGTATTTTTGTTATCTATGAGCTATGAAGCACAGACATTTTAGAGAGCTTGACGTACCCGTGTCATACCCATGTTGGACACACGGATTTCAGGTCACACCGTGAACACCGCCAGACACTCATATGCTTTGTAAATGATTTTTTTAAATTACTCCTAATTACTTCCTAATACACAAGATTACCAAATTAATCTATAAGTAAATATATGACATATATTACATGAAAACTATATAGATTTATATTTATAATAAATATTTTATATAAATATATAATTTTTTTTTTATATAACCGTGTCTTGCCGTACCCGTGTCTTTAATTTTTAAAAATTACCGTATCACTGTGTCCGTGTCGTATCGTGTCACTATGTCGAGTAATTTCCCTACAACTATTTTTATTATCTTTTCAGCTAAAGATGGATAAGATGAACGAGTATTCGTTTGTTAAACCTAAGATAACGTTTTCATGCCGTATTTATGCAAGATGTTATCTCATATCAGGAGTTGGTTTGTTTGTAGGATAAACATAAATGAAAATATTAATCTCATGATGATTTGTTGAACAATATTTCCTTATTCTAATTGTTGATCCATTTATCCCCATATTACTTAACCTGGATCAAAAACAAGGAGAGAGACCTGATGGTAATCAATCATTTCATTTGGTAAAGTTTAATTGCTCTAGTTCAGTATAAAGTTCAATAATAATAGTCAGAGGATGGAGTTAAATTGAAAGCACAAACACAATAGTGAATTACCTGAACCATGGGTTGGACAAGGAGAGAGACCTGATGTCGGAAGTCTCCCTGCACAGACTCTTTTATCTCCTGACCATTTCATTAAAAAAACAGATTGGAAGAAGGTGAGAGTTACATATAGAAATCGATACTTTATATGAACACATGATATATGATGGATTCACCAAGAAAATTATATATAATATCTAAAGTAAAGTGAAGCGTAGAATTTGATAGAGCTGCTTGATGGCATACCTGTAACTTGACATAAATCTCGGTCATAGCATCCTTCAAACGTCCGACCTATAATGGAGAAGGTTAACTAAATGAAGGGCCAGCGGAAGTTTGATCATGAGTGCCAAACTGCTCTAATATGTAAGAAGTGCTTTGCAGTGAATTAGGATAACATTGCGCAATTTACCTTTTTACTTAGATGTTCTGCGGTGATTGGATACGATGACCAGAAATGTCGAAGTAGCTCTTGAATGGTAGACCAGTGCTGAAATAAATTAATAGTTTTTTAGTACAAGGGAGAAAAGCATTTTCAAGGTGCCCAAGTCAGTGAGTACTTTTTGAAGATGAGCATATCAAACAAGAAAATTGTTTATCCATATATAAATATAATAATCAGGTGTAGAGGTAGAACTTGTTGCCATGTTGGTCTAAATTTTATTTTTTACAAATGAACATTTAATAGGGAGATGTTTTAACTATAAGCTAATATAGTTGAAGAGATTGGCAAAGTGATAAAAAGGGAACATCTTGTAAACTAAAAGAATGATAAACTCACAGAGGTAACTTACATTCAAAAGGTCATCTTTGATTTTGCGAGGTAACCTATCGAGGACACTCTCCTGAGAGTTCTTTCCAAACTGGTACTTGGTACTTGATAGGTTTTGATTCAACCCATTAAGAACCTAGCTCATACCAGTGAGGTAGTTAGGGTTTCCTGCTCCATGCAATTGTTATGATTGATAAATACGGATAACAACATAGCCATTCCAAACATGATAAATAATGATGGCAAAAATATGACCAATCCCTACCATAATAGATTAAACTAAAGGCATGGCACGTAATCACCATTTCAAATGTTAAGCTGCTTAAAAGAATAAATGCATCTGAAAATCATTAGATCATATTAGAGAAGACAGCTCCAGAACTTTACAGTATGAGCTATATGCACCAGTCATGCTAAACTGTGTCCAAGCATTAAAAAGCGATCCTATTCAAACAGCATTACACAACATGAGCTAGCACTTAAGCACAAAATGGCAAAATACTAAAACAGTCCTTTCCAGAAAAATTTGAACCTAAGAATGCAAAACTGTTTTTGTCATACCCATTATAGAAGCAATACTCTATATTTCAACTTAAAAGTCCTTCATGATCATACTTGAGGTCTCAGCTCATCATTGTTACCTACATTATTTATATTTGTAATCAATATAGAATCAATCATTCCATCTGCCATATATCAATTGATTCCAATTCCTTTCAATATTATTATGCCAGAGTTACTGGGCAATAATGAAACTACAGATATGGCTTAATTTCTTGTCCAAGTATTAAAATATAGCTCCCATGATCGTTCCACCAACAACAAAAACTACATTCAATAGTGGTTTTTTTTCACCCAATGACAGAAGTGACTCAGTCTTGACAGTTGACATTAAGATTTAATGGGCCTATCATATAATGATTTCTTTTCCAGAAAAACACATAACCATCTTGGTTGAGAATTGACATAAATATACCTTAAGAGCTGCTTCAGATTGGACTATCGGATGATTGAACCCTCTCACTTTCACCTGAGAAATCTGCCCGATCAAATAAATCCAGGCCTCTTCAGCACTCAAGTTACAGTCCATGGGTTTCATTCCAGTACCATTGTCACCCAAAGTCTTCAATGCATTGGCTTGTTGAGAATCAAAATATTCGCGCGGATCCTGTAACGCAAGTTATATACCCTTGTGACTTATTGTGGAACATTACAAGCTGTTAAGAACTTGACATACAGCCATCTCTAAGCACCTTTATGCAGAGTGGTGCAACTGGAAAACTTCGAGGTGCTTGAAGATCCTCGATTTCAGTCATACGACAAACCCTCTCTGACTTTTCCATGTGCACATTCTCATCAGAATTTTCAGTAGACAACCCTGCATAGAAATAAAGCGTACATCAGAAGAGAACAGAGAAACAAATTTAACAGTACAAGAAAGAATGAAAATGCATTGAAAAATTCATTCTAACCCTGTTTGGACCTTGCAAGTGCTTCAGCCACTGTTCTTGTGTCTCCCAACTCAACATCTGTATGCACATAAAAAGCACATGGTCACACATCACACACTTGTTATCACATGGATAAAGACTTAGCCTTGTGCTGAAAATGGAAGTCTAAATATTAATACATCAGTATTCAAGCAACAAGTGCACCTGTCGAAAGAGAACTAGGCAGTGCCCTCAGGAAAGATAAGTTCTTATCATCCAACCTTTCCCTAATGCCTAAACCCCCCTACAATGAAGTTCAAGAAACTTTTGAATGTTTTAGGCTCCATCAACAGAGTGATGATGAAAAACCTTTTCTCATGACCAAGTAGGGAGTACTTGATTCAGGACAATCAAAGAGGAACATAACCAGAATCTCAAAATAGTAAGCATGTAAGTTTTTGCAACCACATGTTAACAAGGAAAAAAGGTTGCTAAGTATTCTAGGTGATTGTTAAGCCAAGAAACATATCCAATGATTAGGCAACAAAGCCATTAGGAACAGAACTAATTGTTTAGATAAGCAAAAGCTCAAATGTACATCCACTGCACATGATGAAAAAGTCTTGACATAGAACTGGTCAGAGAGAAGATTGAGGTCTTCAAGTAAACAATTGGACAAAGAGAATCATTTGCAAAAAGTTATTAGAAAAAATGCAGCACTTTCGACCATGTCTAAATTATATTTAACATGATACATAATTTACTGCAAATACCTAATGTCCTTCCTTCAAGAACAACAGACCCATGCCTATTAAGATCCTGAGACAGGGTCCTCCTTGAAAACTCATTATCGCCTTCAACAGTCTCCTTGCTTCCATCACGAAGAATTCCATGATCCTATATACAAAATAATCATAAAATATAACTAACCTCCCAAAGAGTTAAGTGACAAAACAAAGTTTTACACAGAGACATGGGAAGAACAGGAACAATGCTATACAACTCAAAGAATGGAGACGAACATTATTTCCTCAATGTAATACTTATAAAGAATCAAGAAAATGTTCACATAATCCCTGAAAAGTACAAATCAATGCCGACATTGCTTAAAGAATAAGAGCTACGACTCTTGATGAGAATGGGAAGTAGAAGTTTTTCCAAGAAATTACCAAGCATCATAAACAACTTAAAGAAGCAATACAAAAGAAAGGTTATTTACAGGACGATGCATGTAGTCATCCCCCAAATCAGCTTCCATGTCAAGGGTCGGATCCACTCGTTGGATCTGCAAAAAACTTACAAAATGGATTAATAAAAACTGATGAAAACAGAGGGCCATGTGGCAAATTCAAATACACAAATGAATTTGAAGAAAAGTAGTTACACTAAAAGCAGGTCTACATTTATGAATGAGTGAGCTATTTAGTACAAGGTTTCTGTAAGAAGCAGCACCTTGCGGCGGATTTCATCTGCCAATATGTCATCATGTTTAAGAAATATAGCAAGCTCTTCATCTTCAGCCGCTTCTGCTGCAGCAGCCACTGAATTTTTTGTCTTGTGAAGATATTCAGCTCTACAATATTTGGTCCAGAAATCTTTTTCTGACATCTAGTTTAGGAAATATATTGCAGAAACAGGGGTAAATGAAAGAAATTAAAATTGTTGGTCAACTAGCAAAGACAAACAATATGGTCAAAACTTTTAATTCAAAACATTATATTTTCACCTTGGTGGGAACATAAGTGAGAAATGCTCGGTGCACAGCAGGCTTTTCAGCAAAAATCTGCAGAAGCATCATATGACAATTAATGTTAGAGAGGGTGCAGACAGATAGACAAACGAATAGCTAAATCATCAGTTTCATGAATATCCATTGATAAAGCTCAGACACTAACCGTCAGTTTCATTTAATAGTCCCACATTTGCTAAGTTATTGAAATAAGGATATGAACATATATGTACAGTCCTCACATCATATAAGTCTAAGCTTTTTAGGTTGACTTGAGCCTAGATAATATGTAAGGTTTGCATTTAACATGACACAAAAGCTTCGTTAGTCGGTTTGCTATGCAAAACGACAAAACTAAATAGACTAGCATGTATCAAGGTGGCATCTTAGAGGAACTAATAGTGCCACATTGGTTGAATTAGTAAAATATCGATATAGAATATAGGTTTAGATCTCTCATCCTATTAGCTTAAACCTTTGGGTTGGATTGAACCAAAAATACCACCATGTGTGTGGTTTGTATCCAACAATAAAGACTTGTTAGAAACTATGAGCAATGACCATAACGGAGAAATAAACTATCCAATTCCAAACCAGAAAGAAACCACAAGGAATAGCGGTAGTCTGTGATTCAGAGCTCAGAAACTTGGAATACGAACATAACCTCTCCCAGATTCAGGCCAAGAAAATAATCCATGTCCTTCTAGATAATTTTGAAAATAGTCATCAAAATTTATTCCAGAGAATAAATAGGTTAAGGCCTCTAAGGCACTTGTGAACATATATCAACACCCTCATGAGAGTAGTTTCAAGCAAACTTTAGAGAGAGCAATGAAAAATAAAAGTATATCAATGTCTTTCTTTATGGTCATTTGAGCCAACCAGTAGAACAAGTGTCCGACAGAAGCAAATGAGGAATATACAAGAGCTTGATTAAATGAACAGAAAAAAAAAATTTATTAAAAAAAAAAAAAGGGTGCATACTTGATGAATAGTCTCGGCAGTCAAGCTGAATGTAACTTTATTGGTCTGCAACGTAACTTCAATTGTTAATATCAAAATTTAATATACATATAATTCCGGAAATATATATAAAACCCAAAAGTGGAATAAAGCAACAGAAAAGTAATAAACCGCAAATCAACATTCTTAATGACTTCCGTAGATAAACAGCAGATTAAAGAGTATAGGATGTAGATTACTAGATTTTAGCAAAAGGAGCATAATATATTGAACCAAAAGAACCATCAAGAAAGGTAAATGACAAAAGAGAGGAAATAAAGACAGTATTCTATACCCGACCATCAGCCAATGGTTTAACATCTGCCAGCATAGCACTTTTGAATCCTGCCCGCTGCTTTGGCGCTCCGTAGTTATCATTGTCGAGTAAACTCTGCCAAAGAAAGAAGTCCTAGATGTAAGAACATAATAAGAGGATAGAATGCTCAAAAATCTTAAAATCACAACACATTATCTTTGAAGTGAAAAATTAGTTACATGTAGCCTAAAAACTAATTTTACCTTCCTTGCTGCCCAAAATTCTGAGTCCATCAATATGCCACTGGCAACTAATTGTTTGTGCAAGTTCTGCAGTTCACTGTGAAGAATTCCTTTCAGCACCGCCAATATTTTGTTGGTAGAAAAAAGTACAGAGAACAAGCACAGCATATGGATAAGTGCAGCACAGATGCATACAAACCACCGAATAGCTGCCAAGTCTTGGCTCCATTTGCATGAATCCAACTTGTTATGCATGTCGAACTGAAGACAAGCTAACTAAAAAGATGACATGGAAATTGACCTAATCTTAGCACATTAAATCTTGGAAACTGACAGCTTTTCATCAAATATCATATACCATCTCAGTCAACCATAACAGTTCATCATTCATTATAAAATTATAAATTCAAATGCTTACTTTTCTATTTGTTTTAAACATGTGTGTGATCATCGTAAACAACCGAAAAATGAAGAAAAAGTCCAAAACAGGATGCATAACAAAAACTAAGGGTTGTTCTAATTCTTAGAGGTAACAATTGGAATTCATAAACATGAAATTAAGGAAGCCGTAACCATGACCAGTAAATTCACCTGTCTTCTGTCAGCAACTTCATACGCCGCTCCAGCTCTTTGGTGCTGAGTTGTTCAGCCTGCCGCGAGGCTGGTGGTTTTTCAGCAGACTGAAACCTTCCCAGTACTTTTCCTGTTCAAAAATCAGCAACTCTAAATTCTTACAATAATAAAATAAGATTCATTTTTTACAGTTGCAATGAAGCTTAACGTAATCTTTCTAACCAAGTTTGGCGAAGTCATGACTTGCCTGATTAGTTAAGTCGCACCTAATAACCACCACAAGCATTGTAAATTTAAAATTCTATGAGATAAAGATTGAGCAGAAACAGGAAACACCCATTTCTCAAGTATAACAGCTAGTTAACGATAATTGGGTAGTTTCTACCAAAGTGGAAACTCCAAGTGCTAGAGACTTGGATCACTTAATGGTTTCAAGTTGGAATGCTTGTGTATGCAAAAACTGTTGGGAAAGATTTGCCCCATTATACGGCTCTGAGTACCTCATCCCAGAAAACCAATGAGTCAAAGACTAAAAAAAAATTGGGTAGTTTCCCGAGCTATTCTAATTCTTATATGGAAATTGAAAGGTAAGAATACTAGAAACACTAGAGGCACTATTTATGTCTCAAAATGATTATATGCATGGTGTGCAGCAAATCATCAGAAATCAGGTGAAACTAAAAAAGCCATCATTAACAAAGCTGACACTCACCCACAAAATCACGGCAAGCATTGCGATCAGGAAAATTGTTGAACTCAAAAATATAGCCCCCACCCTGGATGTACATCAGGAACATTTAGAAGCTGTAAAAAGCTAAATTCTACAATACCTACCAAATGAAACTTCAAACACAAAAATAAATCAAACAAATAAATTACAAAAAATTGCATGAGCGATCACAAGCCCATGTCATGGCATTGAACTTCTGATGTTTCCTCCACATTGGCTTCTACAATAAAACTAACACTAGTGCACCGCATGAATGGTATTACCTTTTCAGGATCTTGTGTAAGATTTAACAATGCTTGTTTGGAGCCATCTTTGCTGAACTTGTGACCTAATTCATTACATAGCAGAAAGTAAGCCAACTTCAATAATAAATACACAAATAAAAAAGCATAATATAAAGGCCTAAATAAGTTAATGAAGCAAGAGAGACAGAGAAGAAGTAGACGTTTCTACATATTAAAAGTGCTCAGTAGTAACAAAAAACAAGATCAACATGTCAACAAATGAGATTCTAGAAAATAGTTTTCAAACAAACTTACATAAAAAAAATTCAAAAGGACAAAAAGGAATGGGAGTACCTTTAATTTGCCTAAAATCAACATTTAGATTCATTGACAGCCGAGGATCATTTGGAGCAAAAACAAATCTATCCTCCATCTGCAGCACAACATCCAAATACATCATCATCAGCAGGGCAACATTTTTAAGAAAACACACAGATCACTAAATCAATTAAGTTTGCAACACGAAATTAACCCTCTAGATCTACTAAGACTGCGAGAAGAAAGGAACACTGCCATAGCAGCACCTCACTCTCCTCTCCCATGTCCAGAGTACTGAACTAAATTTCAAATTCGCTAATATAATGAGAATCCAAGCTCAAATATCTCAATACATTGAGGAATTCACACCAAATTCATACCACGTATGAGCATTAATCAGTACCATTCTCAGTGTTCTCTGGCGGTTAAACCTTCAACCAAATCTAACTAGATTTAAAACTAAATGATGTACGAATGCAAAAAGAAACAATAAACAAAACAGTAATTCAGCAAGAAATCAAAGAAAATCACAAGAGAAATCGATGAAAGGAGAAAACAAGCACCATCTTTAGAACACCCGGGATCCCAGGCTCCTTGACCGAGGTCTTATACTTCGCCACCATGGTGATCGTCTCCATTCTCAAAGATCGGGCAGAAAATCAACGGGACGAGGCCGAAACGAGGACTTGGAACAGTCGAACGAGATCGATTCGAGGGTTTTCCCCACGATTTGGTTTCACAACAAGGTTTAGGGTTTCGTGATGATGGCAATCCGATTAGAAGGATAACAGGGCCTTCGGGATCGCTCGAGCTTCTCCGCCGCCGCCGCCGCCGTCGTCCCCGCCGCCGAGCTTGCTTTGAGAACCCGGCGATGGGTATTTATAGAGACGAGGAGATGGTAGGGTGGTCAAGTAGTGGGCCGTAATGGGCCTTGGATAGTATCTGGGCCGTTACATGGGCCAATCATATAAAGGCCTATTAACTAAATTATTTATATTTGATCAAATTTGAAAACATATTGAAAAAAAAAAAAAAACTCAGTTGTGTATACATAAATACAAATTGACAGAAATTGGCTTTAATTTTTTTTTTAAAGTGTTATTTTTTAGCGTTTACTTGCAAAACATAGAAATAATTTCAAATTTTTGAACAAAAATCAAAGGTAGATTTACTATATAAATAAAATGGTAATAAAATAATTTTATTACAAATTAAAATAGTGAAAAATAAAATATAGTTAAAAAAAGATAATGGATTGCAAGTAATTTCATTATTTATGAAGGGGTGGCATGAAAATAAATAAATACATAAATTGAAGGTTATTCTGAGACAACCTGCTTTAGACCAGCAACAAAATATTACATTATATTTATAAACATAAATTTTATTTTAAAACTATCCAAGTCTCCAAAAACTAATATATATTTTGATATTCAGAATATAAATAACTAAAAATAAAAAATAAGTATAAACCAACTTTTTATAAAATCACAACAAAATAAGTAGGTTCTCAAAAGAGAAAGGTAGAGGTGCATAACCTTCTATAAAAATCATCCTGCTATGCAATCTTGGGGGGTGAAACCCCAACACTGGATCCACACCCGTCCTTGTGAACAATATTGATAAACAATATCGTGTTAAAATATACCGTGTGTGAATAATACAATTACAGTACTGTCATAAAAAAAATTTGAATTATTATCTTTCCTTTTGCACTCTTGTATCATACTATTAAGTCATTTAATAATTTTTCGGTTGACGCATAGACGACAAGCGCCCTCTATTTAAGAGTAAGCCAGGAAAGTGTACATATGAGGAGCAGAGCTCAACACCGACTCATGTACTCTCATCTTGCGTGGACATGAGATTCAATTTTGGGTCCTCCCTAAAATGAATGACCTACATAAGAAACTCGGTACCAATTAACCTAAAGACCGGTTGTAAGTCATTCAATAATTGACGCACCATAATGGTTACTCCAAAATAAACATCAAATCACCTTTTATTTATTTATTTATTTATTTATTTATAATCTCTTTTGGTCAAATTCTATTGATATCGTTGTTGACGCATCGTCACTTTGTCACATGCATTTCTTTGTATGTAAGACTTATAAAATATATCACTTCACTCTGTTCTCACACGGAATGGATACACATTTAAGATAGTCGGCACTTGCTCCCACTGCAATTTGAAAAAGTCCATAATGATATATTTGAAAAATAATACATAATGATAACCATTTATCATACTAATTTTTAAAAAATTAATATAATAATAATTATTTTCTTTTTTTTTTTTAATTTGCCTCACTGAACAAAAATTTTAAATTCATCATCACCATGCCATGGATTAATTTTATTTCATGCTTACTAGTGGTTTAGAAATGCTTATCTTATAGCTTTTTCTTGTTATATATAGTTGATTAATTTTTAATTTAGTTAATATTATTTTTTTATTTTTTATTCTTTAATTAGCAAAAGTTGATAAACAACAAAGTAAATGATAAACGAATATAAAAATACACTAGTTATGGTAATTTGACTGATCTCTTGGAGATAATCCCTCATCATGTAATTTTAGAAAGAAAACGAGAGATATTTTTTATACAGAATTTTCACAGAAAAAAAAAAAAAAGTAAATTATAATATGAAAGATTTAAACTCGAGACCTCATGATAATTACCGTTGTACTAACTCACATTTTTCAATTGATTATTTTCAACTTTAACTCACATTTTTCAATTGATTATTTTCAACTTTAGCATTTGCATTGTAGAGATATTTCTTTTTTGTACTGATGACAACCTAACATGTGTTGTTTATTATTTGCAAATGTGAATGCATGTGAATGCACATGACTCAATCATTTTACAAAACATCTTTTTCTTTTTCTTTTTATTTTTATTTTGGAGAATATTATTCATTACCTTTTACACTCCTTTGAGTGATTAAACCTGTTTGCATGTTTCTACATCAATAAAGCAGTTTCTATTCAAATTCTCAATGGAAACTGAAAAGGTGAGAATAATAAAAACACAATTAAAAAAAATGAAAATAAATAAAATAAAAAACAAACAGGAAAAGGCCAAGTGTAGTAATTGGAAAAGAACTTACTTAATACAACCTTCTAATTGTCCCAAGTGATCATTTAGAATCTAATAATTTAAAGAGAAAGGTTTAAATTTGGCTGATTTAACACCGGATTCGGTGGACAATCTCTTAGTTTAAGTTATCAACTAAAAAGACTCATCCAACTTCAAAGTTCAAACCTGTTTTTCCGGGAAAGGAAACATTAAAATAAATAAATAAATAAAAATTTAAAAAATAATAACCAAATATATTAGATTATTATATTCTCTTATATATATCCCTATAAATATATCACATTAAATTAGTGCACTGTATTAGATTGTCATTATCACAATGCATAATATATATATATATATATATATTTTTAAGGAAGAGGAGCGGGGCAAACTCACTAGAGATCCCAAAGAGTGTGCACAAGCTTTAGTGGAACAAGTAGAAATAGGGTCACGCTCACGTGGGCGCTGAAACCACCCGTACATAACTACTATTCACAACTCCCAAAAATGTACCATCAGCCGAGAATCAAACTTTCATCACTCGGTGAGAGCTCTATCAGCGACCCGTGTACCAATAGACTCGAAGATCGTTGGCAATGCATTATAATGTTATAATGTCAGCAATCTTTTAGTTTATCAATACCAGATTTTTTTCATAGAATATTTGTATTCTATTAAAGAATCGGGTTTAAAAATAAAAAAATTTACACAGAAAAATACATGCGTTGAAAACTTGAAATATTAACTACACATACACGCACATCTCTGTTTTTAACTTATTTAAATTTCATTTAAAAAAACATAATAATAATAATAATAATATTAATAATATTAATAATAATAATAATAATAATAATGTTATATATGATCAATAATTTTGGCAAAGGACATGTGAAATTGGTGACCTTTATCAAGCTCTTATTATATACCTTGAAGGACATGTACCATCCCTACCTAATGGCCATGCATAACTTTATATGAATTTTTGCCCTTAAAAAGGATAATTAAACAAGAGATGAAGGACATAGACAAGGACCCTACATAACTTTCATGAATGAAGTGATGAAGATGCTGCTCACTTTAATTTATATAACAAAAATGTGCATCCCATGCGGCTCACCTAAGTTTATGTTTCCGACTAGCAATTTTTTTTATTTTTTTTTTTCAATATGAAATTATTTTTCTTTTAAGTTTTATAAAATCAATTCAAATAATCATTTGCAAATTCAGAGTATTATCTATTTTTCTTTTTTTTTTAAAAAATAAAATTATTATTTATTTTAAATAAATTTGTTTGATTTAAAAAATCAATGAGTCTTTCAATTAATAATAAAAAATTGATATGGTTTTAAATTCAAATCTTCATGTACGTAAAAAAAACACTGCACTCATTTATAAGATTTTAAATACTCTAGACTGTTTTCAAATCATGGTTTTTAAAAAATCGGAGAATTAAAAACTAAAAAAAAAACTAATAAGTAAAAAGTCATTTGGTCAACCATTGGATAGCCTAATGGTATGACATCAAAGTGTAAAGGAGGAGGTCATGGGTTCAAATCTCTCCCCCAACAGTACTATTATCCGTACTGTTTTATACACTATTCACCCGGGATTTCTATAATATTCTCATACTGTACATATACTGTACATCCGGCTCCAAAGATTGCTTTAAGATCTGCTCATATTCCTAAAAAAAGCACTGTCGCTCTATTATTCAAAAGTCATTTGACATTGTTGTTCATTCATGTTTTGAAAACAAAACTAATAAAAACATGGCACTTTGTTTTTAATTTTAAAATTTTTGCAACAATTTTGATGTTAAAAAAAAGAGAAACAACATTTTTATTATTTCAAATTTTTTTAAAACTTTTTCAAAACCCAAACCCCTCATCTATTTCTCTCTCCTTTTTGATTTTTTTTAACAATATTTTTTTACAAATTAATACCAAAAATCTAAAAAAATAATATACGTTTTTTTAAATAATATGTTTTTTTAATATTTATAAAAATGTATTATTTAGCATGTTTATTTTATAAATTAGTTTACACTGTATAAAAAATTATATTTTAAAAAAATATTTGTGAAAATTATTGTTTGTCCCCAAATTTTTATAAACTAAAATATAACATTATTTAAATTTATTGTTTGAGCTATTAGCTTTTTAAGTAGATTTTTCATTTTTTTCTTGACTACATCTATATAGCCTCTTCTTTTTTTTTTTTATTGGATAGGTCCAATCTAAATATATTTAATAATACAATCAAATAAACTAATATAAAATATATAAATTTTAAAAATAATAAAAAAAATCATAATAATCTTGTACTAAACAATTTTTTTTATTTTTTATTTTTTTAAACACAATAGTTAATGCATTTAATTTTTTAAAAATTAAAAAAATTAATAATAATATAATAATAATAATAATAAATAAAAACGATGCCAAACCCCCAAGCAATCACGATGATGATGATGATGAAATTAAAAATAAATAAATAAATAAATAGATAACTCACCAATAAGCAGGGACCACGAGTCAGGACAAGCATTATAAAATGACACCCCCTTCCATCACATTCCAAAGGGTCTTGAGTCTGAGAACCATCATCATCATCATCTTCTCTTAACGGATCCATGGCAAGATCCGAAACGGAGAAAGAGATTACCAAATCGGATCCTCCTCAAGATCCGATAATACCCGGCCTTCCCGACGATATCGCAGAGCAGTGTCTTCTCCATCTCCCCTTTCCTTACCACGCCCTCGCTCGCTCCGTCTCTCCGGCGTGGTCCTCCGCCGTCTCCTCCGCCGCTCGCCGCCGATCTCTTTCCCCTTCTTCTTCCCTTCCTTACCTCACTGTCTTCGCCTTCCACCGCCCTTCTCTCCGCCTCCGATGCCTCGCTTTCGATCCCATCTCCTACCGTTGGATTCCTCTCCCTCCGATCCCTCTCCCTTTCCCTCTCCTCCCCTCCTCCTTCGCCGCCGCTTCCCTTCCCCGCTCCGGCAACCTCTTCTTCATCGGCGGCATGCGTGCTGATACCTACTCTCCGATCCCCACAGTGCTCTCCTTCAACGCATCCACCAACGCCTGGATCTCCGCCGCATCCATGCCCACACCACGCGCCTTCTTCTCCGCCGCGACAGTCGGCGATCAGCTCGTCGTCGCCGGGGGCGATCTCAACTCCGTCGAACGCTACGACCCGGATCTCGATCGATGGACCGAAATCTCTCCGATGCGGCGAAACATAGAACGCTACGACGCCGCAGTGCTCGGGCGCCGCCTCTACATCACCGGCGGCTGGAAGTGGCCCTTCGAGGACCCTCCACGTGGCGGGCAGTACGACGTCGATGATGACACGTGGCAGGAGATGAAGGCAGGGATGCGAACGGGATGGACGGGAGTGAGCGCGGTGGTGGATGACAAGCTGTTCGTTGTGTCAGAGTGCGGGGCGGGAAGAGTGAAGACCTATGACGAGAAAGAGGACACGTGGCGAGCGGTGGGTGGTGAAGGAGTGCCGTTGCTGTTAGAGAAGCCGTACGCAGCGTGCGGTGTGAAAGGGACGGTGTACGTGATTGGAAATGGGCTCAGCGTCGGAGTGGGTCGGGTTGGAGGAAACGGGTCGGATCTTAACATTGAGTGGGAGCTGATCAAAGGATCCGATAAGTTTGCGGATCTTGCACCCGTTAGTTGCCAACTCATCTATGCCTAAAAGTTAAAGATAAGATAATAAAAAGCACCAAACTTTTTCTTTATTTATTATTATTATTTTTTTAAGAAATAGGAAAGAAGGAATGTATGATGATTGATTTAACTTTCTTAGTAGGTGTTTTATGTGTGTTTGTTTTCTTTTGTGATGGTGTGGACTGTGGAAAAGAAGAATGCTTAGTGGACCACTAGGTTTTTAATTGGTGGGTGGGTAAAGGGAATATGTAAGTTTGAGGTGGGAGTTACTGGTACAGTGGGGCCAATGGTGGCCCTTCCAGAGTGAGTGTTGGGGCACTATCACTGTGATAAATAAGACCTGAATGAGTTACGGTTACTTTTGGGAATTGATACCCATATGTAGTTTTCACTTTAGTAGGAGTAGGAGATATAAATTGTTCTTTATCAAGATGATTATCTGCAAAGATAGATAGTTGACAATTGGGAAAACTAGGAAAGGAAAAGTTTATCCGGAGATAATGAGTAGTGCATACTCATATCACCTACTTATTACCTAAGAATAAAATAATAACATTCAATGTATCTCAAGATAGTGTGGAGTGCTGGTGATTTTGACAAAAAAAAATATATATATTAATGGTTGCTCATGAGTCAGAAAGCAAGTTTGATAAAACTTTGTTTGTACAAATAGTGACACAATAGTTTTCAATCAAAATATAGATTTGAGACAAATACTTAAAAGTCGCAACAAATGCAGTACTGAAAACAATATAAAACTATCTGGATCTGGACTCCAGAATCACATATGCAAGTCTGAAATCTACGTATCAGGAACAAGAAAAAGAAACACATCTTCTAGAAACAGTGCAGATAATAATGGAAAATAACAAAAATATTAAGACTTGATGTCAGTTTAAATGAAGCTAGAGAGTTTGACAAAATTCCAGAGTTTTTTACCTTAAAACTTACCAGAGGATCTTTGAAGTTGTCGCAACACCAAAATCTGTCACGAATGTTGGCTTTGAAGTTTCTTCGGGTTGCTCTGCTGGTTTTATCTTCAAAGCAAATGTTTTACTTCATACACAGTGATCATGGTTCTTGAACAAATCATGAGATAATTTCTAGTATTATTAAGTCATACACTCTGGTCATAGTCCTCGTGGTGCAAATCATGAGGCAATTTATAGTCCGTTCATATAATGTCAATAATAGACTAATTACATCCAACAAAGTGCATCCTTCTATCAGAGCTCAAATAAAAAACCAACAAAGTATGCAAATTATGAATTGGAGGACTTGCTTTAAATATGGTAATCCACCGATTTGAAGATAAGTTATCAATCTCAGTTCACCGGCCAATGAGCAACCAAGCTAAGGAATTTGAAATAGAAGAACAATAAAAATATTGCCATAGTAACTAATAGTCTCGCATTGAATAAATCTGAATTTGTATATAGATGTGTGTATCTTCTATCCTGTAAGGTTAAGCTTCAAGCCTGGCTATACATGGTTTGCATAGCACAAATGACCCAAAGTCTACATCCCTAGTCATTGAAAAGGACTCAAAATAAAACACTTCAATTGATGCGTGCCTCTACATCTTGCATCACTGATCTCATATATTACAAATGCTTTTGACCCGACTTTCAGAATTGATTGTTTGTGATTGAAAAAGAAATCCATATCTAATGGTCTAACAAATAAATGTTAAGCCACATGACCAACCCAATGCCATCTATATTGGAAAACGACACATCATTATCAACTATTACAATTAGTGGATAATAGTCGTAAAAAGCAGGAGAGATGCGAAACCGTAAAGGTGCTTAAAACAAATGATATTTTGCAGAAACATGCTCATTTCATGATGATATTTTGCGTGCTTTTTCTAATGTCAACTTGTCAAGTAATGGTAAACTAATGATCCAGTCCCAGGAAATCTACTCACAAAATTAACCTTTAATATGATGGAAACTCATAACATATAAAGTTGGATGGATTAGTCATCCTGAATTTATCATTTTGTTAGTTTGGTGTGCCAATGTTGAATAACATAAATATTTCCAACCATGACAAATACCTGTCCACTTGTACAACTGATTTAGCATTTTGAGAAAGGTCAATGACTACAGTGATCCATTTAACCAATGTTTGACATTAGGATGACAAATAGTATTCAAACAACACCACCATGAGTGAAACTAGACACAAGGAGATGTTACTGGTCCAAATCAAATGTGTCCTGGTGGAGCCAAACAACAACAACAACAACAATTAGGATGACAAATAGTTTTCGAACAACACCACCATGAGTGAGACTAGACACAAGGAGATGTTACTGTTCCAAATCAAATGTGTCCTGGTGGAGCCAAACCACAAAATCAACAACAACAACAACAACAACAACAACAGAGAAGACGGGTTGTGTACAATATTGGCATTCAAGAGCCAAAATCAGAGTCACAGTTTGGTGATACCGATCAGATGCACTGCAATTTTTGTACATATTCTTCAATATTAACCAATAGGCAGTGTTTGGTTCCAGAGGGAATGGAGGAAAAGGAAAAGCTACTAAAGAAATTAATCAAAACAATGCAAAGGAAAATAGCATTTTGAATCCTATAGTTTAGCCTTAACCATTAGCCCCTAAACTTTCAATTTTGCCTATTCAACCTCTGCTCTATATTCATTGTAATGTGCACCCTTTCTCCAATTTACCATCACCCAGCCATTACCATTGAGCTAGCTTTTCACATGGCTTCACATGAGTGGCAATCCATTAGGAACCAGGTAAGTAAAGTCAGAAAAAAATCCACCAATCGATTCCCCTTTGCATCTCTCATGCTTAGTAGTTAAATTAGTTAGTAGAATTTTCTTATATCAGGTAGCATGTTGATGGCCTCCTGGATATCCTGCATCACATGTGAAGCCATGTGTGAAGACAATTTAGCAGACTTCCTTATTACAGTTGATTCAAACTGCTCAATCACAAAGTAAACAGTTCCAGGATATTATTAATGCTATCGAACAAGACCAGCATCAGTATTCTGATTTCAATTGGAGGCATAAATTGTTATGGTGGCATGATAAAATTGCCATTCCAAATGATTCTCAATTACAATCCACTCTGTTGCAGGAATTTCATTCCTCTTTTTTGGGAGGACATGCAGGACAGTTGAGAACTTTTATCAGATTAGCTTCTCAGTTTTACTGGCCAGGTATGAGGCGTGCAGTGAAAGATTTTGTGCAACGTTGTGATGTCTGTCAAAGAGCCAAACATTCAACTGCTCATCCTGCTGGTTTACTACAACCTCTCCCAATTCCAACTCAAATTTGGGAGGACATTTCTATGGACTTTATTTGTGGTCTTCCATTGTCCAAGGGGTTTTCGGTGATTTTTGTTGTGGTCGACCGACTATCTAAATATGGACATTTCATACCTATGAAAGGTAATTTCACCAGCCATTCAGTGGCCCAATCATTCATTGCTAATGTTCTGAAGTTGCATGGCTTACCTAAGACTATTGTGAGTGATCGCGACAAGGCCTTTACTAGCAAGTTTTGGCAAGCCTTGTTTCAACATATGGGCACTAAATTGGCTATGTCTTCGGCCTACCATCCGGAGTCTGATGGACAAACGGAGAGTTTGAACAAATGCGTGGAGCACTACTTGCGCTGTTTTATTGCTGAGAATCCCAGAAAATGGGTGGATTTGCTTCCATGGGCGGAATTATCTTATAACACAGCCTTTCACACTAGTTTAGGGATGACCCCTTTCAAGGCTGTGTATGGTCGCGAACCTCCTGATCTTATTACTTATCGTCCCACTTCTGATGATCCAATTCTTGTTTCAGAATTACTACAACAGAGGGACAAAATATTGAAGCAATTGAGGACTAATTTGGCTAAGGCTCAGGCACGCATGAAACATTTTGCAGATAAGAAGCGTTGTGAAGTGAATTTTAATGTGGGAGATCGAGTTCTTGTCAAATTACAGCCATATAGACAGCATTCTGTATTTTTGCGCAAGAACCATAAATTGAGTATGAAGTATTTCGGGCCTTTTCAAATTCTGCAGAAGATTGGTGATGTGGCTTATCGTTTAGCATTGCCGGAGGATGCTAAAATTCATCCAGTCTTTCATGTCTCTGTGTTGAAATTATATAAGGATCACTTGGATGATGGTATTCAGCGTCTACCTCCACAGACTGAGGATCGGGGTCCAATTATTCATCCAGAATTTATTCTTCAAATTCGGCAGGTTCTTCGTCATGGTAAACCAATCAACCAGGTGTTAATTCAATGGTTGGGGTTACCAATTACTGAGAATTCTTGGGAAGACGTTTCAGTAATGAAGATTCAGTATCCTCATATTTTCACAGACCTTGAGGACAAGGTCTGCTTTGATGGAGGGGCAAGTGTAATGTTTCCCTATAAATTGTCTTCTAAACCAATGGGAGGAAGCCAGGTGGATATGATTAAAAATGGTGTTATCAATGATGGAGAATGCTCTGAGCGTACAGCAAGATGGGGAAGGTTGTTATGCAACCAACGGTGGAGATGAATCTGGAAAAGAAACGGAGAGAAAGGCGTGGAAACACACGCTTGGCGGATTATTGCTGGTGTTTAAATAGAGAAGGAGAAGGGAAAATAGGGAAGGAAAAATTAGTGAAGACTGAGGCTCTACTCTGAGGAGGAGAGAAGGAATTCGAAGGAGATTTCTCGTCGGATTTGGTTATCTTAATTCTTGCTATTCATTTAGTTTGTTAATTGCTCTTGTTCTTACTTTCTGTTTGGATGATTGATGTTGATGTTCTGAACTCAGTGATGAGATAGACTCTGTTTGTGATTTGATTTGGAATACCTAGATCTGAGATCTTAGCTTGAATGTTGAAATGAACTCAGATCTTGAGAATTTCTGAAGTTTAATCAGTTTTTCTTGGTGAATTTGAGTTGTTGGAGATTGTTGATTGCTTTTCTGTTGATTGTTTAGTATCTCTGAGGATTTGATATCTAGATTCATAACATTTTATGTAATGATTGCAAATGAACTAACCCCTTTAGTCCCACATCGGCTATGAGATGGACTCCTTAAGTGCATATAAGTGGTGAGCATCCTTCATCACTAGGCCGGTCTTTTGGTGACACGCTCTCACCACTTGTGTGCATAACATTGGTGCTTTCGTTGAGAGTCGGTGTGGGGCACGGTTGGGGCTGGTCCGTGTCATGTCTGGGCGGGTTCACGGAGCGGGTTAAGCGCGGAGCGGGTGAAAACCCTGGTGGGTCCCAGAGTCCGGCCCCAGAGTCCGGTGCTCAGTTAGCCGGATCGACGAGGCGTTGCCTTTGATCGGGTGGGGTATTGTAATGATTCTTTAGTCCTCACATCGGCTAGGGAGATGGAGTCCATGTGTGCTTATAAGTGGGTAACCCCTACCCTACCGAGCCGGGTCTTTTGGGGTTGTGGGTCCTCCACTTGTGGGCATAACATTGACAATGTAATGCACACAAGTGGTGAGGAGAGCGTGTCACCAAAAGACCGGCCTAGTGGTGAAGGATGCTCACCACTTATATGCACACAAAAGAGTCCATCTCATACCGATGTGCGACTCAAAAGGAGTTAGCTTCATTTTGCAATCATTACATTACCCCACCGATCAAGACATCGACGCCTCGCTCGGGCCCCGGTAACTCGGGCGCTCGACCAACAAGATTTCACTCGGGGCACTTCACTCGGACCCCTAGCAGCAGCCCACTAGCTCGGTCGAACCCTCCCTCGTCGAACCCTCGTCGGGCCGCGACCCTGACCGAACCTGATGAGTCGTGCCCCACATCGACTCTCAACGAAAGCACCAATGTAATGCACACAAGTGGTGAGGAGAGCGTGTCACCAAAAGACCGGTCTAGTGGTGAAGGATGCCCACCACTTATATGCATACAAGGACTCCATCTCATAACCGATGTGGGACTAAAGGAGTTCATTACAATACCCCACCGATCAAGACTGACGCCCTCGTCAGTCCGGGCAATCTGGGCACAGGACTCTGGGGTCGGACTCTGGGACCCACCAGGGTTTTCACCCGCTCCGCGCTTAACCCGCTCCGCGAACCCGCCCAGACATGACGTGGACCAGACCCAACCGTGCCCCACACCGGCTCTCAACGAAAGCACCAATGTAATGCACACAAGTGGTGAGGAGAACGTGTCACCAAAAGACCGGTCTAGTGGTGAAGGATGCCCACCACTTATATGCACACAAGGACTCCATCTCATAACCGATGTGGGACTAAAGGAGTTCATTACACTAACTTGGCTCATTTACTGTATTTTATATGGAGGGTACAAAATGAAACAAAGCTAGCAGTTCCTGGTCCAATCTTAAAATTCGAAAGTTCAAAGGCTAGTGGTGAGATGAGGCTAAACTACATCATTCAAAGGTAATTTACGCAAAATTTTATAATAAATTTTCTTTCATTTACAGATACTGTATGGAGGGTACAAAATGAAACAAAACTAGAAGCTCAAGATTTAATTCTAAAAATCGAAAGTTCAGAAGCTAATAAGGCTAAACTACATTATTCAAAAGGCAATTTACCCAACTTTCTATAATATGTTTCCTTTCATTTGCTTACAATTCTCATTTCTCATCCAGCCTAATGCAACAAAACAGAATCCCAGCTTTTCTTTTCTTTTCCTTTTCCTCAACTTCTCTCAATCCAAGCATGTCATGGAGATAGCTTCTTGCAATAACTATATTTCAGAAACCATACATTCAAATTCCAAAAAAAATGTAAACATTCAATGTCACTCCAATTTTCCCTCTAACATTAACAATACATAAACCACCTGTCTATCCCAGAAAAATTGCAAGTGCCATTGAAGATCATGACTGCCATTGAAGATCATGACAAATTATCATAAACTCTTCATCAAATTTTGCTTGAACTCATCCGCGCAAGCCTTACACTATGAATAGAAGTCCTATTATTTACATATCCACAAGACACGCGCACGTAAGCGAACACACACACATGACACATGGAAATCATCAAACAACATACATGACATAATTTTAATCAAATGATGCACTCCACTACTCCACTACTCTTTCTAAATCCAAGCATGGAAATCATCACATACTGTTCTTCAAGACTAATAACTTGCAATTCAACTACATTATTTTTCACTGACATCAACAACACCAGTCCATTCCTGAAAAATAATTCAAGACCATGATAATAAACTCTCATCTTCTCTTCATCCGATTTGGCTTGAACTCTCGCATTATAATTCACAGATCCACAACCCACACATGGAAATAATCAAACAACACATACAACACGATTCTAAACAAACAACGCATTCTTTCGAATATGAAATCAAAGCATGATAATATTTCAAAAAAATCCATAATTGGCACGAAAATCTATCAACAATGATATCAAAAACACAAACCCTAAATTCTAGACAAAGCGAATAACCAGAGAATTTCCATCATCGACAGGAGATCGTACCTAGATAAAAGGACCTAGGGCTGGCGAGAGGCCGTCACAGGAGGGATAGGAGCACAGGAGGATTGACGGGAAGGCGAGAGCTCACGGACGAGGGCGGCAAGGGCTTCAGGGTTGACGCCGCGATCCAAGAGAGCGATGAGGAGAGAAAGGGTGTGGCGATCCAAGCCAGTCTCGAGAATGTTCGAGATCTGGAACGCAAGCTCCAGCGTCTCCTTCGCGTTGCGCGCCGCCTCCGCCTCCATCTCCGGCGAGCTCCGATGGAGAGAAAAAAAGTCACGACAAGCTATTCCCCACTATAATTAATTAGCAATTTAAGGACAACTTGCCTTTTTTTACAAATGAGTCCCTGAATTTTCCTATAATAACCATTTAAATATTTATTATTGCAAATACCACCTCCATTTTTTCTTTTATTATATACCCCTATCTTCCCTTCTCTGCGTTTTACTAAAATACGATGAGATATCGATGGAGAATCCACAAGCGATGAGAGATAGAAATTCTCCGGCTTGCGACAATACCTTGAGGGGCCGGGGCCAGAGGCTGTTCCTCCACCTAGGCGGGCTCAAAGGCGGAGGCGGGGAATCCCCAGCCCGCTCCATGAACCGCAGGGATTCCGTCTCCCCGCCCGAGATCACGAAATTATATATTTTGATATATTTATTCTGAGATTATTTGACGTTAACGTAATATTATATATATATATAATCGATAAATGTTGTTGTTAATATTTTTAGTTATTATTATGGAGCTACACTTTGATTATTTAAATACAATTTATTAGCTATTTAAAAGTTATATATTTCATTAAAAGCATTATTTATTTAATAAAATCTTAGATTATTTTTAATAAATCGTTATATAATATATTCTGAAATTAAAATTCAAACACAATTTTTTAATTCCCCAATATTAACAAAACTAATTATTTATCTTTTAAAATAACACGATGGTTTAACCCGGATATTGTAACCCATGTTATGTTTTGAATGAGCGGGATCCCCAGGGAGTGAGGGAGGGAGATTTTTCTCCTGCGGAGAATTTTAACGAGGAATCTTACCGTAGGCCGAGAGGGGACGGGGATCCTCTTCCCCGTCCCGCCCCACTGGCATTCCTAAAACCCAACTATACATTTTGTTTTTTGTTTTTGTTTTTTAATCAATCTGAATCTGGGTCTCAAGAGACAATTTTGAAGGATGATTGTACATGATAGAACTTTGGGGAATCATTTTAGAATTTAGTTTGGTGATAAAAGAGGGAGTCTAAAAATATTTATTTATTTATTTTTAAAATAAATAAAAAAAGGCGAATATTTATTTATTTTTAAAATTTTTAGTGAGTAATTAAAAATTGGGTATGATTTCATATATATATATATAAATAACTTTTAATATCTAAAAATAATCATTTAATAAACTTTATAAACAATGGAGAGAGTCTTTGATCAGTTAACTTAATGGAGCAAACTTTATTTTTTATAAAATCAATTAGTTAATCACATTAATTACTTAATATTAAAAAATCATGAATTAATAATAAATAAAAAATTATTTGAATCATATTAATTAAACTAAGCAATAACTTGTTTTACAAGCATTTGATCTATCACTATCAACATTGGTCCCCTACATAAAATCTCAACCCATGAAAGGTGAGGACACATATTATTAAATATACCGTTATATTTCATTCATATACTTACATGATTTATCATATTTAAAATTTTTAAAAAAAGCTTTAACAAATTAACAAAACTAAACTACAAATCTAATTTATTGAATCTTTATTGAAATAGTACTTTATTCAACTGGTTTATTCAATTTGATAATAAAAATACTATTTTATAAGTTATTCTTTTTCCTTAATAATACATTTCTTACATGATATAAAAATATCAATGAGAAATGAACCAAAGATCAAATAGAATAATGCACACCCCTTTATCTTTTATTAAAAATATCACTTTGTCCCTCCCTGAAACACAAACTAATGTTACTCTGATAACTAAAGTTATATTAAATTACATTTTTTTTTTAAAAAAAATTATTATTTACTAGCTATCCAAATAAATATATTATCTAAACTTGGAATTATTTATATTAGTTTGTGTTAACTGTTAAGGGATCTAAATAATAATATGATATTATGCAGGGATTATAAATGAATTTTAATTATTAAGTTAAAAATCAAATAAGTGCAAATTAGAAGGGCTTATTTGCAAAAAAAGAGTGCCAAAACGCGCCGCCTTCTCGATAGTTTCGACCTCTTCCTTCACTCAATTCCGAATAAACTAAACATCATCATTCATTGCTTCGCTTGATATTTATCTTCTCTCCGAGCACCACGACTTCCCACAGCTCTCATTCTCTGTGTCTCTCGAGCTCTCGTTGTCTCGTCTTGGATCATCGATCGATGGTAATCGTGAATCCGCCTGTTGGAGCGACGGTCTCCTCGGTGGAGATCCCTTTGCGCCGGGAAATTCGAGTTCCGATGAGAGCTGGTCGTCGGAAACTAGGGTTTCAACCGAAGTGTGCTCAGGAACGGAGCATGGGGAGAGATAAGGTGTTTCCTGATGGATGGATGGGTTTTCTTGAGGAGCGGGTGAGGAAATGGTTGAGGATGGGTGAGGAGCCGGTGAGGGGGGGTTTGGAGCCGGAGATGGCTCCGGATCACCTTGTTGTCATGGTTCATGGACTTGTTGGAAGGTATGTTGTGCTTTTTCTGGAATTTTTTTTTTTTGATTTGGTTGATTGGTGCTTCGTTGTGAAGTTGGGGGGATTGATGAATAGCTGTTCTGAAATTTAGGAATGTGGGTTGAATTTTGGTCATTATTGATGTGAAGAAACTATAAAACTGTTTTGATGTCATGAGAACAAAAGGCAAGTATTGAATAGGACTATAAAGATGAATTACTATTGTATGGATTATTAGATGCTTCTTTTAGCTTGATTTGGTTTTTTAGAAGTCTTTTTTTATTCTTTTGCAGAAACTGTTAGTCACTGATGATTAAATTACTTCTATTTGCATTGAGTCATACCAAACAAGGATTTGATGGCATGGTCAATTATGGCAAATTGAAACAAATCACTTGCATGAATTGGTTCTGAATGCTCAGCATAGCATTCTATAAACCAACTAGAGATCTGATGGATTTGTATTTTGCTACATTGTTGAAGTTGTGTCGATATTTTGGAATGTTTTTTTTTAAGTGTCTCCCTAGATGGAGAGAGGGGCTTTCTGTTCAGTGTTCATCATAGTTTTCCTGTAATTTTCAGTGCAGAAGATTGGAAATTTGCTGCTGAACAATTTGCGAGAAGGCTTCCGCATAACGTTATTGTTCATTGTGGGTTCTGCTCGCATGATCTCTCTTCTATATATGAATTGTTTGTCTGGTTTTCCTTTTTCTGTTATGGAAGCATTTTATTTCATTATTCATAATATTGGCAAAGTTCAGCCTTCTTCTAGTTATTTATCAAGTAAACTGCACTGATTTATGGATAGACCTGTACTGCATCTATCATAGCATGCATCAGTATCCAAATGATGAAATTTATTTCTTGTAATTTTTATCAATTGCAGTGGCTTATTTCTCACGGAACTCAATTAGCCATGGTACATTTGCTTATCAGCATTTTTGGCTTGTTAAACATGGTTGCTAATGACATAATTTTTGTCACTTTCTCCAGAATATTTTGTGTGGTTATGGAAAAGGTATATTATTAAATAACACTTTAGCACGTCTTTAAAAGTTGCTTGGGCTTATTCCCATTAGACATATTATCATTCATTCAGCATAGATTCATGAGTAATAATACCTTATTAAGGTGGAAGATGAAAGACTATCAAGCAACAAGATTTCTGGTTGGTGATGGTATCAACTAACAGCTAAAAGGTAGCACCAAAATTTGATGATTGGTGTAGTCTGAAGTTCAAAGTTTAAAGTCAAGAAACTTAATTGATGCAGTTATATCACTGTATACGATGTGTTTTGGCTCATATAGAAAAATGATAAAAACACTTATTTATGAGATCTAGATTCATGTTAAATCTCTTCGAGTGCATTTGGTTACCCATGTGATTATGGTGATGTTGAAATTAACTGGAAATACAAAGGAAAGGCAATTCCCCCTAAAGTTGAAATTTTGTTGAAATAAATCCTTTACACCTTTTTGACATTTAATAAATATATAGCATGTGCTGACATTCCATTATTTTTGAGGCATTAAATTGTTGAATTTGAAGCATATCTACTAATGAATTTTTGGATTTAATCTTATTTCCAGGTAGTGAATGCAATGCTACACTATTGACATTTGATGGTGTAGATCTGATGGGTGAAAGGCTAGCTGAAGAGGTAATTTCAGTGAAAGGCCTCTTCTGTATCCTTAATTTCATGTGTTATAGGTTGTCTGGTATCACTATTGAAGTTTTGATCAATTCAACAAATTTTTCCAGACATTATCTTGTGTTTGTTTATGCTGACTGGAGGATGCAATAACTTATACTGTTTGCTTTTACAGTGATAATGTTGTTCTTCCAACGATTATTGGCCTTGTTAATCTGGTTCATCAGAAAGGCTGTGGTAACCTTACTGTTTATGTGATGTAGGTGCAATCTATTTTGAACCGTCAAAGTGGCATCAGAAAAATCTCATTTGTGGCTCACTCATTGGGTGGCTTGATAGCAAGATATGCGATTGGAAGGCTTTACAGTCCTATCATCAAGGAGTCTGCTCATGTCAATGGGACCCCTTCATGTAAAGACAATGTTCTCAACAGTGGTATTGCCGGACTAGTGCCTATGAACTTTATAACCTTTGCCTCACCACATCTAGGTTCAGGGGGGCATAACCAGGTCAGCTTGTGTTACACTTGTTAGGAGTACTTTCTTTCCGAGTAATTGGTTTGTTCAACATTTTTGTTTTGAAAATTTTCTTGGAAGAACAAAAGATATGGAAGATTACTTTAACTGATGTTGATGACTGTTAAAGCAATCCAAAGCAAGGAAACAAACTATTAAAAGAAAAGGGTGTATATCTAAAAAAAGGGCCAAATGTGTGAGCCTGTAAACGTATAAGCAATTTGCGTCTAAGTCTGAACATGAGGAATATTGATAATGCCTTAAAGAAAAGGTTGGTGAACAAAATGACAATCAATTAAAATATGCTCTGTTTGCTCATAAAAAACTAAGTTGTGAGCAATTAAAGTAACACATTTATTATCACAACGAATAGGCATAGATTCAAATTGTGGATATCCCAAAGCATCTAAAAGCCTTTTAAACCAAATAATCTTAGTTGTGGTAGATGCCATAGGCCTAGCTAGAGTACTGCCAAACAGTGCCAAAACAGGGCCATCACTACACTACCTCTCGGCGCTACAATACTGCACAACAATCTTTTTCCTTTCTTTACAACCTAGCTCTTGATATTGTGTTAATATAATTTAAAACAAGAAAATAAGCTATTCAAAGAAAAGAATGTAGAAATGAAGATTAAAAGAATCATTTTTTTCTCCATATAAGGTTGAGGCACAACTCTCTTTAAAAAAGAGAAGGACTAAGGTTTTTTAAAGTTAACCTAAATAGATGTTCATTACTTTCCCAATTTACGTATGTTTAACTTGCTTTTTCCTTCATTACAAGCAATCATCTGGTGTTGATTTTTTAGAAAAATAATTCATAAAATTTTGTGGTATGTTTACCCAACAACTAGTTGTTGTAGACCTTAATAAAAATAACTGATGCTTTGTTGTATTAAGATGCAGTTTATAGTCCAACAGACAATTTTTCTATAACAAACTTACATTGGCGTTTATTGAATATAGTTTAAATAACTCTCTCTTGCAATTACCTTGATCTCTTTTTCCAAGAATTAGCCATTCTTCTGTTCTTTCATAAGTCTACATCAGTTAAACCCAGATTGTAGAGATTCTCTACCATTGGGATGCGCAGCATCCTACATGGACAGAATGGCCTTCCTTCCACAACTGTACACAATAACTTAGATTTTCCCATCAGCGAGGACAACAAAACGACATCTTGTCATAAAGGTGGTTAGGGAGAGGCTCTCATATGCTTGTCAACTTGATATTAACATGTGCCCTCTATAACCCTGGTTGTAGACCAGTATGTGACTTTTTAATGGTTCTGGAATTTCTAAAATTTACCTTTTTTTGGATTTAGCCACTATATAAGAAAATCTAATAGACATCAAATTAGTGAGCTTCTATATGAGATCTTTCTTGTTTCTTATTACTTTATTTTAATTATTTCATCAGCTTCCTTTCCTTTGTGGCCTTCCCTTTTTGGAGCGGAGTGCATCTGAAGCTGCACATCTGATAGTTGGTAGGACAGGAAAGCATCTTTTCTTGACAGATAGTGACGATGGAAAGCCTCCACTTCTCATCCGAATGGCTGGTGATGATGATATTAAGTTCAGGTTCTGGGTCTTCACTTAAGAAACTGCTTGTTGAGGATATTGAAAAGTTAAATTGTTCAGGATATAACCCTTGGGAGATTATGTTTATTTCTTTTATTTATTTATTTATAATCTATTTGTAGGTCAGCATTAAAGTCTTTTAAACGACGTGTTGCCTATGCGAATGCAAATTTTGATCGTATCCTTTCTGATATCAAAAGTATTGATAATTAATGTTGATTAGTTATGGTGTCTTCTGACATTTAACTCGCTGAAAAGATATGGTTGGATGGAGAACATCATCAATTCGCCGCCAACATGAGTTACCAAAAGTATGTTTCATCTGTGGCATTACTTTATGATATAAGGCTTCTTCTTCTATATGACATTGCCCTTTTTTTTTAATCCTGTTAACAGTACCACCTTCTTGTTGCGGATGAGAACTATCCCCATATTGTATATGTTGACAAGGGAAATGCTCAAAGTAGTTGTGGAGATCCAATTTCTGATCTTGAAGTTCACAAATCTGATCTGGAAGGTTTGTTACTATCATAAGCAATTTGATCATTCGAAGTCTTGGTTCTTTCCAAATGATAAATTTATTCAAAGCTTATCAGGTTTTTTTACAATTAAATTCCTGGCAATCGCCTTGGGCTGGATTTTAATTAACATCCTCGTACTGCATCAGAATTTGGGGAACTCCGACAATTAAATTCCTTGAGTCATCTTGTTATTATTTGCAACCAAGTAAATGTGAATTAGATCAGCAGCACTAGGCAATACCTCTGTTCAATCAAAATACTTTTCTTTAGCAAGATATGGTGTTTAACTAATGGATATAACATTGAACCGCATCGTCTACAACATACATGAATCTAATTTATTTTTTAGCTCTTGTTGGGCGATAATGAGAAAATCTTGTATGTATTGTCCTATCTTTTGTGTTATTGAGTAGTTAACTGCTTCTTTTATGGTTGCAGAGGATATGATTAGAGGTCTCACACAATTAAATTGGGAGCGTGTGGATGTAAGCTTTCAGAATAGTAAACAAAGATACATTGCGCATAACACCATCCAGGCAAGAGTTACCATCTTTTAGCCTTACTTATGTTGATGGACCATTTTTTCATGATTGTCCTTGATTCATGATATTTACTACACCTGCCTCTCATTGAGTAATATATCTTCACCCTGGCTCCTAACTGTCTATGCTTCATGATCATTTTTATAGAGTCAACCTGGATTTCAAGTTTCCACGTTAATCAATTTATGTTATTTATGTTTGCAATGAATGCCCCAAGCAGACAACATAGCTAGTCTTTATTTTTTCTATTGAGCTTGCGCAATCTGTAGACCATGAAATTTAATCATAGGTAAATTGTGTATAACTATTATATAAATATATACATGTATATCTTCTAACGTTTCATATTAGCAATAGTTAGTACTTGGTTAATGCTAAAGTAGATATTTGAAGGCAATTAATCAAATTTCATAATGAGCCATATTTGGGGTTGGGTTCATCTCTGTGATAAACCCATAAATAGGATTATAAATATGAAAATTTAAGAACTCAGAGGACCCTCACCCTCTTAGTTATTGTTAGAATGAGGCTATATGGAATATAGAGAGAATGAAGAGAGGAAGAATGAGATGAAGAAGAATGATATTCATGTAGTGATGTATACAAGTATATATAGACACAAGAAGTAAAAGGCTAAAATGGGCTATATAGTAATGGGCTCTTTAACACCCCCCTTCAAACTCAAGGTGGATTAGGATGATCTGAGACACAGAGTTTGAGAAGATGGAATCGATGTTGTTCTCGAGTTTGGGCCTTGGTGAAGAAATCAGCAACTTGAGACTCGGAGTCAGCACATACTTGAAGAAGCAATGGTCGATTCTCGACAATGTGAGCGTGTGAAAAATGCATCAACACCAATATGTTTGGTTAATTCATGCTTCACGGGGTCATTGGCAATCAGTATAGCACCGATGTTGTCACAAAGAAGAGGAGTGGGAGTATTACATGAGACACCAAATTCAGCCAAACGAACCAACGAAGCCATACAATTTCAGATGTGGTAGTAGCAAGTGCCCGAGTTACCTCTCGAGTACTTGAGCGTGACATCTGCGATGCTTTCTTGGACTTCCATGCAAGAAGAGAAGTGCCAAGAAATATGCAATAACCAGTGATGGACCGACGATCAACAGGGTCACTCGCCCAAGTGGAATCCGAGTAAGCGTGAAGCTGAAGCGGACTAGAATGAGCATAAAACAGACGTCGTGATCGTCGTCCCCTAGATAACGCAACACGCCAAGTAAATGACCATAGTGGACGGAGTAGGAGTACTAACGAATCGGCTCAGAGACATGAACAACATGAGCAATATCCGGCCCAGTAGCGGTAAGATAGACAAGGGCGCCCGCAATATGAGCGATAACGAGGAAGGATCCTCTAGTGGTGTGCCATCCATGAGGTCGAGTCGAACATGAAGCTCCATAGGTGTGGCGGCAATCCGTGAATCAGTAAGGCTAGAGCGTACATGAGGTCCTGAATATATTGATGCTGAGAAAGATAGTAACCATCATCCGTAGAAGTCACTCAATCCCCGGAAAATAGATGAGAGGTCTCAAATCAGACATCATAAACTGTTGGCTGAGACGTTGCTTCACAAAAACAATATACTCCATATCATCACCAGTAATCAACATATCATCAACATAAAGCAAAAGCAAAGTGCGACTCATCCGAGAGGTATGAATGAATAATGCGGGATCATGATCATCGGGCAAGAAACCAGCGTACGCACTACGTAACTAAATCGCTTTCAAACCAAGCACGTGGAGCTTGCTTGAGACCATAGAGAGCTCGACGAAGGCGACAAACATAACCTTTAGATGTCTCAATGCCAGGGGGTGGGTGCATGTATACCTCGTGTAAATCACCGTGAAGAAAAAGCATTCTTCACATCCATCCGAGAGATAGTCCAAGAGCGAACAACTGACCACGAGAATCGTGAGTGCGTAGAGTCGGATGAGCCAGCGAGAGCAAAAAGTCTCATCATAATCACGACCATGTGCTCACTGAAAACCACGAGCCACGAGGCGAGCCTTATAGCTGTTCCATCGAACCATCGTGACTTTGTCTTGACCTTGTACACCCACTTGCATGTAATTGGAGTGGGCGTGAGCGGGTAGAGGAACAATATCCCAGCGCCCGTCTTTTTCCGAGTCGAAAAGCTCCTCGACATAGCTAATCGCCACTCATGGATACTAGCCGCCTCCGATAAGTGTTGGGCTCATATACCGCACTCAGATGATAGGAAAACCATATCCATCGCGTGCGTAAATAGTACTACGATCACGAAGGTCATACCCGAGACGCTGAGGCGGTGTAAAAGACCATCGACGACTGTGCATCGAGTATCTGGCCGGAGTATCGAAGGAATAGGAATAGGGAGTTGAGGATCTTGGGGAACTTTAGGCCCTCTGACGATAGTGAAAGAGGAAAGGTGTCGGGAGTCGAGGGATGACGGTATAGCGGAAGATGGATCTGAAGGTGGAACAAGAGATGAAGGAACAACAGGAGACTACATAGTAGGAACTAAGTCCAAAGGAGAAAGTCAAGAAAGCGAAATAGACTGCGGGAAAGGAGAGGAAAAGGGGAGGTCGAGTAGCTAAAGAGTAGAAATAGGACTGACTCGCGTCGAGTGACATCACGAGATATGCGAATCGCGACGAGCGTAAGGGTCATAGCAACGATAACCCTTATGTTCAAGACTATACCCAAGAAAAGACACTCAATCGATTGAGATGCTAACTTAGCACGCTCACGAGGTGCAAGTAAGACATAACAGACAACCAAAGACCCGAAGATGATTATACGAGGAGGAGAGCCAAACAAGATTTCTCCAGGACATTTACCCTGAAGAGAAGATGATGGTTGCATGTTAATGAGATAAACTGATGTGGAAACGCCTCGACCCGAAAACGAGCGGGAACAAAAGACGAAATTAGGGAGAGTCCGAGCGCCTCAATCATGTGACGATGTTTACGTTCAAACGAATCCCATTCTCACGATGAGCACCGGGACAAGAAAGTCGAGGAAGATGTACTCGGATGAGGAGAATTGACGAAAAAGTGAGATGATACTCTCCCGTAATCGAGCGAAAAATCACGAATGGCGAGAGAAAAGCGAGGTGTGAACCATGCTAGCAAATGGTCGATAGATGGATAACAATTGAGATCGATGTTTCATGAAGTAGACCCGTGTATATCTAGAGTAATCATCAATGAAAATGACATAATACTTGTGACCACCTTTGGAAGTAAAAAGGCGAGGACCCCAAACATCGGAATGAACTAAATCAAAAGACGACTAGACTTAGAGATGCTTGCGAATATGGCGGATGTACTTGCTCGCCAAGCTTACAACCCGAACAATGAAAAACCAACATCAATGAGACACGGGGACCCAGGGACACCTCGATGAACTAAGGAGGACAAACGCGAGCCACATAGATGACCTAGGCGATGATGCCACTGCTGGAAAGGTAGCGTAGCGAGGAAAAGCGGATCCTTGAACATGGATCGTAGAGGCGGGGATCCGTGGATAGCGTAGGCATGGTAGAAGGAAGAGGAAGAGAAGACGATCTAGAGCGTAGAGTCCGCGAGAACCACTCACTGGCGATGGCTGCATCTAATCGCGACTTTGGTCCGACGGTCTCGCACATAGCAAGAAGAATCATCAAACCCAACAAAAGCAGGTGAAGGTCGGTGAAGTCGACCAATGGGACATAAGATTCATAGGCAGTGAGGAACGAGGGACACATCGAGAGCAATAGAATCGAGAAGTAGAAAGAATCCCTTGATGTGAAAGCGTAACAAGAAGTTCCATCACTGATGCGAATATACGTACTCATCGGGAGCGAGGTTTGCGGGATGAAAGGCGAGAATCATCGGAGGTCATGTGAAAAAGAAGCCCTGAGTCTAAAAACCCAAGAGGAAGTAGTAGTACCCGAGGTCGACATTGAGGCGGCCGGATCCGGATGCACGGACGGGAGGATCGAAGAAGCCCGTGAGCAACTCCGCGACGAGATCCGGAGGAGCGCCGATCCAGAAACTCGAAGCCAGCTCAGATGCAACTTGAAGCGATCTCGAGCACGATGACTGCCTTCTTGCAATGGAGTGCGGTGATAGAGTCAGCGGAAGGACTCTTAATCACCGCGAGCCGATGAGAAGTCGCCAAAAACAGGTAGTGAGATCACCTGAGTAGTAGCAAGAGCACGAAGACGTGTCTCCTCAGCGAATCAAGGCGCAAGTGCTTCAAAGAAAGGTCGAAGAGGATTACGTCAAGAAGTTTCGAAGCGTCAGACGGGCTCAAACTCGGAGCGGAGGCGCATCACAAAGCCCGAAACACGAGGTTTTGTTGCTCATGTTTTTCTTTTGCAGCACAATTCTTGCAACCAGAGCATCCCTTTGGCACCATAGCATCCAATTGATCAGATACACGAGTGAATACCGTGTAGAATTCCTCCACTGATAGATCCTGTTGTTGAAGACTATGCAGGTTTTGTAGTAGGGAGAACCGGAGTGCCTCACTGGTGTGTAGATAACGTTGTTGAAGATAGTCCCAAATTTCTTTTTGCGATAAATGATCAATAAAGCTCATCCTGATGGAAACGTCAGTACTCATGCACAAGATAGCCATGACACGATCATCGGCAACCCGCCAAGCCTTGACACCGGACCGCATGAGTCGTCGCCTCATTAGGGAGGATCGTCGAGTAGATGAGAGGCTAGACCAATTGATCGCAAAGAGCATGCGTCATCGAAAAATGCCCACTCACGATAATTTTGACCGTTAAGTCTAATGTCGATGTGAGGAAGAGCACCACTGCCAATAATCGGGTCGGAGGGATCGAATCGGGATTGACATTTTTTAACACTCGCGCACAATTCTGCTTTTTTATGTTCTTTGTGCTATGTATCGTATGTCGATCGTGTGTGTATCATCGCTGTCGTATCGTGTGTCGTATCGCTGTGCACATCATCGTGGGCAGTCACATCGCGTGTGTCTGTGCTGCACATCATCCGTCGCTGTCACTATATGTCGATCGCATGCACATCATCGTGAGTGCCATCGCGTAGTGTCGATCGATGTACATCAGCGTCTTGTTGTCACGTAGTGTCGGTGCTGAAGAAGGAGAAGAGGGACCGGCGACTTGAGGGAAGGAGAAGACCGAGCGGCGACTTGAGAAAGAAGGTCGGCGTCTTGAGGGAGGCCGACAACTTTAGGATGGGAAAAATATCGGCGACTTGACGCGGAGGCCGCGGAGATGACCCGGAGAAGATAACGATGGTGACCGGTGAGAAAGAGAAAGGTCGGCGTCTTGAGGGAGGCCAACAACTTGAGCGGAGGACGGAGGAGATGACCCGGAGAAGATGACGATGATGACCGGTGAGAAAGAGAAGGGTCGGCTTCTTGAGGGAGGCCAACAAGTTGACGGAGGAGGCCGGCGGAGATGACCGGAGTTAAATTTCTAAACCCTCTCTGATACCATGTTAGAATGAGGCTATATGGAATATAGAGAGAATGAAGAGAGGAAGAATGAGATGAAGAAGAATGATATTCATGTAGTGATGTATACAAGTATATATAGACACAAGAAGTAAAAGGCTAAAATGGGCTATATAGTAATGGGCTCTTTAACAGTTATTACTTTTAAGACGAGACATCGATTTATTTCATAAGATACCCATTTTGAAAAATGATTCAATCAATGGAATTTCCCTACTTCAAGACTTTTACTTGAGGTTCTGGTAAATGGCACATGATTATTGGTGACCTTCTGAAAAGCTCATTCGGCTTTAACCAAGTCCTTCAGTGTATACTGAATGCATAGCAGATATGTTATTGAGAGGTTCTGAATTTGTTATTTAAAAAAGTCCATGCAAAAGTTAATTTATGAGAGCTTATTTTAAGATACTTTAAGTGTCATCTGTTTACATTGCCGTATATAAACATATCCCAGGAGTGCAGTTTTTTTTCCTGAGAGTTGGTGGTTGACAAGGCAAATTATCAGCTCCACGACCCTTTTTACATGACTTGTAAATTAAGAATATAACAAATCTCAGTTTCACTGTGACAAGACTTTTTGAGTTATTGGCTCAATTCTTCTTTAAAAAATATCTTTAGGAATCAGTCCCCTACATAAGATGCTATAGGTCAACATGGCACCAGTATGATTAGTTTTCCATTTTATTGATTGCTCATAACAATCAACGTGCATTACCTCTCACTCAAATGTTAACTAATTACATATCTGTGTTTTTTATCCTGCGAGTTTGTTTTCTTTGACTGCTTTGTGTTTGACAGCCTCTTATACGTGCTAAACATTATCCAGGTGAAGAGCTATTGGTTGAACTCAGATGGTGCTGATGTGGTATCCCATATGATAGATAATTTTCTTATCTAGTTCGTCTGCAAATCCTTTGGCTCACATGTTGATTGGAAGGCTAGAGAGGCTCAATTGCATGTGTAGTTTGTACACTAGAGCGTGCACATTTTTGTTGATGAGTGAATTGTATATACATTATATTTCATATCCTGATTACTATTTTGATGTAGATGCTGATTTTATTTGGTAAAGTTTTGTATCACATATTGGACAGTAATCAGTATCTGTCATTCACCATCAATCCCTCGTGAGAATCAGCTGTCAATATTTGTTCAACTGTTCTCTACCGTCTCCTTTTTAACTTATGATGTAATGGGCATTATTATTATTATTTCTTTTTACAATTGTGTTAGAATCATTCAATCGTATAGTTATACATGCAATTTATAACTTCTTTTGTTGGTTGAATGCCTTGTGAGCGTGTTTTGAATACAAGCTTCGGGCCAATGAAAATTTCAAATTCTAAACTGCATTTTAAAATAGTGTAGCAGGTGACACATAACTGATTTGGCATGAGAGTTTGATGCTAAATATATGAACAAATTTAATGTTGGAATATCAGCTGTAGAGACCTAAAATACAAGGATTAAAGTTTTTGATCATCTGAATACTTGATGGGGGTAAGCCTTAATTTGCCTCATAAATTAAGTGGTGATATATAATTTATAGTAGTTCATAAAGAAAGGGTGTTTATGCAATTTCTGAAATTGATGTAATAATTCTTTTATGTTAAAAGTTTGTTTTTGTGTCTCGTGTACTGGAAATTGTACAAAACAGTATTCATCTCTGGACTTGATCTATTCTTGAAAGTGTTAGCAGGTGTTAGCAAAAATCTGATGAAACGCAGGTTTTGCAGTATGGTGAAGGAACACTGAACTCTCTCATAATTCCAGCATCTTACCTGGATTGAAGGTCAGTCCCTTCTTAGTTGTTGAAAATCATTAGAACTCATCTGAAAGTGCATCTGCATCTTTCCAAGTCTATTATCAACAATTTATTGTCTTTTTGTTATAATTGATTTATGATACCTATTTTTAACTGCTTGTGATGAACTGTGAATTCATATGTTGCTTTGTTGTTTTGCTGAAGCAATGTGCATTTTGTACCTTACTGTTTTTAGTTCTTTTGTTGCATGATTGCTAATGTGAATTTACACTGCTTTCATCTTCGTATATTGCTTTGTGACTCAAAATAAACTATGTGTTGATTGTAGAGAAAACAGTATTGTTAGATCTGTAAAATTAATGATTATGGCTACTTTAAATTGTTTTCTTGTTAGAATCTTCATTCTTGATAGGCCCAAATGGAAGATTGAACATTTTTATCATATCTTGGCTGCTTTAGGCATCTGTGATGTGTTGCTAACTTGCTATATGGCTGAAATTTCAATTTGTTCTTTGGTGTAAAAATAATCCTGTTGAAGAATTTTGGTATTTTGGTTTGGAATCAACCAAAATAACTGAAAAGGAATAAACACAGAAAAAAAAAATAGTTTATATATGTTGTATATTTGCTTGATTGATTGTGAAGTCATTAACTATGTGACATAAACCTTGGGGAAAACACTTAGTCATGATTTTTGCAAAGGTAGATGGGACAAAGAAACATGTTCCGACTGATTTGCGCAATACATTTTGATTATGATTATTAAGTGCATGTTTAGAATGGGGAAATATTTTTTTTTACGAAGTATCAGTTGACTCTGCCAGCTTCAGTTGTAGGAGCTAACACGTAGGATGTGATTGCCATACATAATAATTTGATGGTCAGGAGTCCAAGGGGCTTTTGACACTGAATGAAAACCTAAGATTTTGGCATTGTACTCTCTCATGGAATGCCCCATCTGCCAGTACCTAAAGTATATTTGGAGCCATTTCATTTTTGGTATGAAGTTCCAGTATCAACCTTCAATAGTCTATGGGAACTTCTTGGTTGATATATGATTTGATTACATGGATTTTCCATTCGATCAGTGAAGTATCTATAGGTCTGATGGAACACAACCAGCAGTGAAAAGAAAAATTCTAGGGCAACACCACCATTGAGAAATTGAAGTTTAGGGTGCAAATTGGATTAGATATGCTTGTAGGCGTGGTTGTAAATGATAGGTAGTTTGTATCATATTGGCTCATATGGTGCTAAACTAGTGTGTAAAGTTTCTCATATAAGGATGCATGCTCAGAATTGAAACTAAAAGAACCTGACAAGGGCCTGAGCAAGTGATGGAGTGTTAAATTATCCAGAATAATTAACCATAAAAGCTTAAGACTCCTTGTTACACACTTGCCCCTTAGAGATAACTTGTAACCTAAGCAGTTAACAAGTAAATACCCTCTAGGCAGAATGCTATGAAAACAAAGGGGCAGGCATTAGAGTAATAGTATATGTTTAGAATATAAGGATTGTAATGTTTTTTGGTTGATGTTTATAAAATCCTAATTCTATTCGTATTTAAAGAGTGGTATGCCTCAAATTTTATAACGATGATCAAATTAAATCCTTTTCTTCAATAGTTTGTTTACTTGTTTTGGATTTAATTAACATGGTATTAGAGCTTGGTTTGCTAGTTTGGTTTGTTTGTGATCTGACTGGTTAAAATAGATTAGCGCATATCAAGGGGCAGATTAGAGTAACTAATTGTCCCACATCAATTAATTTTAAAAATATGCATTTGAACATCTAAAAGATATTATTGCCATTATACTCTAAGCTTATATTATTACTTATATTATTACTCCAAGAGGGTATTTTCTGAAAGGCAGAGAAATTAAGGATTTTAAACTTCGGATGGAGCTATGTGTAAAAATTTAAACAAAATCTAAGTAATCCTTTTTTTCACTTTGTAAGAGTCATTCAACTTCGTGTCTTCAATATGCCAAGTGACAGGAGAAATTGAGTTTTACCTCTGCATGTTCATCTTTATTTCTTAATATTGCAATTATAGCATATCATGAATACTGGTGAGAAATTTTAGATGTTTATTATTTCAAACATTTGTCAGGTGATCATGTCATGTAATTTACAAGCATAGTGATTGCCAAAAATGTTATTGTGTTGCACTCGCAATTTACATTGGACCAAAAATTCTGGATCTTGGTGCTTCTTGGGTCCGGAGATGTTAGGTATTGACAGTAGATGGGTTTCCTTTGTATCCATTAGTACCTTATTCCTTCATTCTTCACTAGAGCCACATTTGCAAGAAAACCGGTAGATAGAGAATAATCAGAATTCCTGTATGACATTAAATTATAAGGAACTTGACCTAGACTTACCGGTCTACTCTTCAATTCTGCTCTGCACAAGCCTCTGACAACTGCAAATCTGATGAGCCATCAGTGTTTTCCTTCAGCAAATTTGATAGGCTTCGACAAAACTGGATTTCATGGTCGCATGAGAAATACAAATATTTTAATTTCTTTTACCAGTTAAGAGATTTGATTACCTCATTGTACACTAGTAGTTCCCCTGCAGATTTAGATATCTCTACCACACAATTTGTTGGTGTGACCTCAGTGACCTGCAAATTTTACAAAACTTGGTTGCTATGTGTTGTTGTCTGTTCTGACCTTTTGTCACTCATGCATGATCAAGTGCTCTTACCTCTGCTGATACCGTAAAGAATGATTTGCATCTTGCTAGCTTTTTTCTTTGATGAAGTTTAATCTGAAACTTTAGAAAAGTGAATATGATGATGGCTGCAAAAATTACTGTTTGTCTGGCATAACACAAAAGAGAACCACAAGAATCATACCTTTGAATTATTTATCCGTTCCACAGACAGGCAAGCGCCTTTAGCAGCAACCTCGATTTTTTCTATTGTTTCATCAACTGAATGTGTCGAGCCAAATTTCGTTTTCTGATTACTGTTTTCCTAGTGAATTATGTTCACAGATGTTATTAGCCTCCATTTTACTGACACAAATGAGAGAAGATTTAATTCTATGCACCTGCTTCTCAAAAAGACCTGATAAATCAAGGTCATTTGACATTGCAATGAGTTGAAATGCATTGATGAAGTTGTTAGATTTTTCTCTGACAGTTTGGTCGGTTATCTCCTGCACAAAGTCTCAAAGTCAATTCGACTTGCATGATCAGAATAATAAATTTCTTTCTGCAAAGATGAAATGCTCACATCTGTTTTATCGGACACTACGGGAGAAATATCTAAGTTGACATTCTCTTCATTCTCTGTTACAGGTGAAGGTGTGTAATCTACTCGAAACCACTCATCTTCCAGAAGTTCTGCTACCGTTGCTCGCTACATGGAGACAAAGGTAAACTTCATTTCAAACCAAGTAAATCATGTCACCTTCTCTATTTATATTTCTACATTTCTCATGAAACATTCATCGATGATTTCGCAAAGGAGTTCGTATATAAGTTATTACCCTTATTGCCAATGGGTCTAATATTCTGGAAATCAATCTTCGTTGTTCGTCTGTGAACCAGGCTGGACATGTATATTCTGCCCTTGTTATCTGTCGGAAGAACATCAGATCATCATCGATGTCACAGAAATTTCGTATTTGATTCGAAGAAGATAATAATACCTTTCTATACAAGTTTGTCAGACTACGATCTTCAAATGGGAGATGTCCAGCAAGCAACTCGAAGAGAATCACGCCGCAAGACCACATATCCGCGGCTGCGCCTTCGTAATTGTTATGTGCTATCACCTATCATTTTCGATTATACGCAAAAGTCATCAATTGATTTCTTTTTATTTGGTTCTTTATTCTTTTGTTCATGTGCTAACAATGAATAATTTCAGCAAAAGGTTGTCAATGATGTGGTCAAATGAATGCAATATGTTGGTTGTTATAATTTACAAATCATGGAAACAAAAAAAGAAAATTGTGAATTATTTATTTCTTTTTTTATTAATGGTTAAATAGATGTTTTTGTCTTACTACCTCAGGAGCTACATAACTTGGTGACCCACAGGATGTAGACAACATAGTCTCCTGGCTGCATAATTCATTGAAAATGAAAGAAAATTAATTATTATTGAACAATATAATAAATTAATAAAATTATTTATTGGGGCCCAATGTTCTTCAGAGCTATATTTCAATTTAATTACATAATTTTTTTTTTCACTCACCTTTTTTAATACACTTAATCCGAAATCTGAAACTTTGATATTTCCTTCTTGATCTAATAATAGATTTTCCGGCTGTTTACTCAGCATAAAAAAATAATAATTAATCAGAGATATTAAGAAGAAAAAGTAATGTGTTTGCCAAAATAGAATTATGCTTTAAATGATATAATTTTTGTCTGTTTTCTCTAAATGAATTAGAACTACTATTATGAAATAATGGCATAATATATATGGTCAGTTTGTTCAATATAAAAAAGAAATTAATAAAGATATTAAAATAAAAACCACTAGAGATACAAACAATGCACAATTTGAAAGAGCAGAAGCTTCTTCTCATCTATTTTTCTTTTTTTTTTTATTCAATTAACATTTATCCAAAATGATAGCAAATAATTCATCTAAAAACTGAATCCAATGTTTGAAATAGAACACTGAAAATTAATATAAAGAATATTAAATAAAATTAAAAAAAAAAGAGTTTTAGTTTTAAACCTTGAGATCTCTATGGTATACACCTTTGCTATGACAGTAATCCACAGCATCAATTAATTGTTGGAAATACTTCCTTGCTTCTTTCTCTTCCAATCTCTTCAAATACAACTGGACAATATATATAAATTAATCAAAACCATAAAAATTATAAAAAAAATCAAAACCATGTTATAATCCCTCACCATCTTATCTGAAAGTTGTCCTCCTGATGCATACTCCATCACTAAATATATCTTGCTCTTTGTTGCAATTACCTATATATATAAGAAATCTATCAACAAATTAGAATTAAATCCAAAAACCAAAAGAAAAAGAAAAATAAAAATAAAATAATGTTTGAAGAACCTCATGTATCTTGACTATATTGGGATGATGAAGAAGCTTCATAGTACTAATCTCTCTTTTCACCTAATTAAACAAAACATACATATAAAATTAACAAGAAAAACAAGAAAAGAAAAAGATTAGATTAAATATAAAAAGAATGAAATAAATAAAAAAATAACATAAATATATATATATATATACTTGATCCATGAGCTTGTTATCCAAAACCATCTTCTTGTCAATGATCTTAATGGCAACTCTATCATTAGTGTCCATATTGAACCCAAGCTTCACCTTTGCAAAGTTACCTTCACCAATGGTCCTTCCCAGATGATACTTTCCAACACTTGCTGCAAATCCCATTTCTTTTTTCCTTTTTTTCCTTCTTTTCTATCTCTTTAATTATCTTTGATCTTCTCTTCAACTCTTCTCCTTCTTCTCCTTCTTCTTCTTCTCCACTTGTTGATTATAAAACATCAGTGAACCTAAACTTCTCTTGTTTTTACACCTTAAAAAGGAAAAAGTTACATGCATCTACATACATACATACATACATACATACATACATATATATATATGTATATGTAACTTATGATCTCTAATGTTTGGTCAAAGAAAGAAAGAGATAAAAAAGAATGTGAACTTTGGATGATGATGATTATAAAAGAATTAATAAAGAAAGCTCAAACTAATTACATGAGATTTGAAGATGATGGAGAGAAAGAGAAGAGAAAGTTAGAATGAGAGAGAGAGAGAGAGAGAGAGAGAGAGAGAGAGAGAGAGAGAGAGAGGAGTAGTTGAGGAAAGAAAGAGAGAGAGAAAGAGAAGCCGGGAACGTGATTTGAATGGAAGGTATTACTTCTAGATCTTTGCATTCTTGCACCAGAGAAAGTCACTTAACAAAGTTACCAACCCTTTTAAAAATATATATATATATATATATCAATTATTGTTGTTAGATTATGAAATTGGGAGAACAAGCCCAACAAACTTCTAGTCTATTTGGCATTGATTTGCCTGGGTAGAATATTTGGAAGTCATTTTGCCTGGTTATGGAACTAGGGTATTCCCTCGTTTCAGCCTATTATATTCTGACATGTGTCATATATGATATTATTATTATTTTTTTTGTGATTTGGGAGACATGTGTCGTATTTTTAATAGATTGGAATTAGGGGATATTTTAATTTCAGAACGAGGCAAGATAACCTTGAATACTTTATAAATCTTATTGAGGAGTTGAATTCAAATTTCAACTCACACATAGTGAGTGAAGTAGCACATTCTCCTGTCATAACTTGTCTGGTTTATTTTAAAAAAAATTGTGAAAATAATAATATTAATTCTCTTATAATTAATAGTTTACACTAATTTGAAGTCAATTTTTGTAGTCTTGTTTTAATTATAAACCAGTGGATTTAATCTAATTTATTGTTTTTTTAATTTTATGTTCATTTTAATAATTAATCATAATAACTATATTGTAAAAACGAATATTAAAAAATATATATTAGAGTCTATTTTTTCAATAAACAAAATATATATTTATATGGTACACTAGTTTTTTTTCAAAAATTAAATAAAACACTAAAATATATTAGAAAGACTAGCACTATACTAATTATTCTATTTTAAGAAACTTTGTATTCATAATTAATTAAAATTATATATAATTATATATTTAGTATATATATATATTTTTTATAATTATGTTCATTCTCAATTTTTCCCCACATAATATATATATATATATATATATATGGTCTTATAAGAACTATAAATGGTGTTAATTTGCTCATGCTTTTATAGAATATAGAGTGTTTTTTATAGCTTCTTTTATTTATGTCTACATGTTGTTGTGGAGTGTCCCAGCACATGTGGATGGTGCAAACTTGGCAATCTTTTCACATGATATCTTCACCATTTATTTCAATATTTATTATTATTATTATTTAAAGAAAATTATTTCATTTCATTTGACTTTATTTTCTTTTCTCATATTAAATCTCCTTCACAAATATGATTAATGGCCAAAAGATGAAAGTGACCTAAAGAAAAAGATTATCATCACCACTTCTCCATTTTTCGTGACAGATATTGATCACCTCAAATGTCAAAAGTGAAAAATAATTTAACCAAAAAAAATATAATTATGCATAGAAATTACGTTACTTATTGAATTTTTTAAACTTATATATTATCAAATATCATTTGTGAATATCCATAGACGTTGACATATGATAAAAAAATTAAAAGAGTGATTGAAAGAAATGATATAGGAAAAAAATGAGAAACCCGGGTGCTATTAAATGATGATCCAATAGTCTTTGGGGGTGTCCATAAATTCAAAATTTATAGATGTCCCCAAATGATGAAGTGATAAGGGAAGAAATGAGGAACCCGGGGGCTATTAAATGGTGATCCAATGATCTTCGGGGGTATCCATAAATTCAAAATTTATAGACGTCATCAAATGATGTGTCGTTTATATATATATATATATATATGATGTATTATAGAAAAGAGTACAAGCTGCTTCTTGAAAGTATGGTTCATAAGAATGAGAAGAATCCCATTGTCATTCATTACTAGTATAATTTTGGAGGCACTCTTTGTACTTGCATGAGATTCTTCTAAACCATATGAAGATCTCTTCCTTTTTTTATACCTTCATTTACTCACATTCATTCTTAGAAAATAAAAATAATAATTAAATTATTCGAACTTAAAAATGTAAATCATAAAAAGACATAATTATTAATGTTGACTTATTTTTTTTAAAAAATAAACAAACATATTGCTTATCAAAATATATAAAAAGAAAATATTAATTGGAGATTCAAAAAGACAATTAATTGCCTATTTTAAGAAACCAAATTATATCTTGTAATTTAGTTCAAATTTCAACAAGATAACAAGCATGGAAGGAAGTTCTTTAATGGTACAATGGAAATTAATGGCCAAATTATTTTTCTTTAATTAAAGGAACAAAAATTAAATGTGATATGGCTAAAAAATAAAAATAATAAAAAGAAAAAGAAAACTACATCAATGATTTGACATATTTTGATATCAAGGCTTGTTTAACATATGTGCATTCTGTTGGC
>NC_052479.1:30288293-30303758 GCF_009730915.1 Dioscorea cayenensis subsp. rotundata | reverse complement strand
TGTTCAAATACATAAATACCTATGAATACATAACTCAAATTTTATGGCATAACCGCTACAAGATCACGACACCAATAAATAGAAAGAAAGGAAGGGACCCACCGTCCATCTCGGACTCAACTCGACTAGCAATACTATACTCAATCAGTGCAATCAAGGTCCCTGCGCCTCCTCATAGTTTACAAAGACATTCAATGGCAGAGTGCTTTAATAAATTTCAACATACTTAAATACGTGAGACATAAAATATATAAATACCAACTCGCTTCAAACATCTACTCCAATTCCTTCCAAACATACCGCATCTCTGAAGCAAAATACATCTAAAGAAACCTTGAAAACATAACTCACATAAATCAACATCAATTGATTTTCTAAAATACAATTTTAAGGAGAGGCCTCATCACAACTAAAAATAACATAAATCTAAACTCAAAAATACAAAGTAATCCAACACTCACCCAAAGATAACATGGTTCAGAAAAACCTCTTCAAACCCTCGTCACAAGTCCCAGAGTCGAGCCATGCCCATGTCCCATCGACCCATCGGTTCACCCTGGTCGCCACCCCCGGCCAATTGATGAACATCAGCGGCCGTCGCCTACACTCCCACCGAACCGCCCGTAGTAATCAATACCCAGTCCACCACGCCCACCTCTAAAGGTCACCGGCTGGGGACCCACCATCGCAGAGGTCGGGCCTTAGCCCGTCACCATCAAAACCATCAAGTAAATACAAAGAATAATACCATCCGGGAGATAAATCATAACATACATCCTTTTCCGTGACAAGTATTCATTATCACCTAAATAAACATTATTTTCTTCACAAAGCCACGCCAAACGTGAGTAATAACGATAATAACAAGAAAAGCCTCGTATTCATCGATACTATTCCTCAATACCAGAATGAAAACCACTCTATTCAACGCCCGATAAACATCTTTAATATGCTCACATGGTTTCGCAAATCACTCCAAGTCAAAGCATATATACCCATCAAAAATAAATACATGAACCTGAATAATTAAATCACATATACATGTATTTTTACTATTCACAAATCTACGTATAATTATACAAAAGCGAATGTATCAATCACGGTTATCATGAACATCAATGGCAAAACAAATATCATGATATTTCAACTATATATGGAATCAAACATGATAAAATGAAATACTTAAACATTTATTTCCAAAATACTAGCATTAAACAATTATTTCAAATAATAATAATTAATCAATTATTTAAAATAATAGCCACTACCAACTCCACCTGGTGTCCTTGAGTTCCTTTCGCCAGACTCGAACTCCTCCCAAGCCCTAATCAACACCTAGCGATGATAACATAATAAAAATAAAATAAATACGACAGACTAAAAATATAATTTATCGATAGAAAATACTAAGAAAATCAATAAGCCCACTCTAATTTGGCCCACTCACTCCAATCGGTTCAAACTCGACCTTATATAACCAAATTGGTCTCCACTCACAATTAAGCTCAACTCAATTTGGGCTGGACTATTATGAACCAACCTCGAACCACCCTCAATTCCCAGCCCGAACCAAGATCAAATTCAACTGAACCAAACTCAAATTCATCGAACCGTGTTTAATTAAACCAACCAGACCTTGAACCAACTTAATTCTTATACAAATTTCGTTGAACCAACTTGGTTCGCCTAAAACCCGTATGCCCAACATCCAAAACCAAACCCAAATCAACTTCAACCAATTTAATTCAACCAAACCATTCAAGTCCAGCTCACACTCAACTTGATTTGATCAAACCTGCATCGAGATCAATTCAATTAAACCCAACCACTCTAATTCTCATCCAAAACCCAATTCCAATTCAATTAAATGAACTTGGTTAAACCAAATCAAACTCAACTCAATCGATTCGATTCAACTCAACCAAAATCAATTTGAGCTAAACCCGACCAATTTCAATCCGACCATCATCATTAACACCTTAATCATCATAATCATCAAACTTAATTAATCAAACCAAACCCTAATCTCGTTGCTTTCTGATGTACTACTGTAATTCCGGCAATCTCATCCTTGATTTATCATGGATCTGAGGTTTTGACACAAATTTCATCTCAAAACAACACCCCTCATCATTCTCATTAATATTTCTTCGAAATTCATCAACATTTTTCATCAAATCCAACCATAAATACATATATATACATGCATACATATACATGCCAAAAACAATACATGAGCCTCTTACCAAGCCAAGCCATCCCTCCGATGAGCCTCACTCCAACGATCTCCAGAGTCCCTCTCCTTAAAACCTCCAATTTCTTCCCATTTCTTCATCTTCTCGGGTTCTGTAGCGTAGATGAAGGGAGAAGAAGATGAACCATCAAAAATCTAGAGTTTTCTCCAACTTAAGTTTTTCAGACCGAAATTCAATTTTTAGTCCCTCAAAACATAATTTCTTACACGAGTCCCTGAAAAACTCCCAAATGATCCTTGAATTATGAAATAGTATTCTCAAAAGGTCCTTTCAAATTATCCAGATGGTCCACTGGATTATAAAACAACATTTTAAAAAGATCCCTTCCATCCTACCTTTCGGGTCCTCGGTTTCCATAAACATTTCATGTCCATCCTTTTCATTTATTCTTTAACCCAAAATCTTTTAAAAACTTTTACACTTAGGTCCTTATTCTTTTCACTTGGGGTTTCTCAACAAGATTAATCAGTGAAAAAAATCTTACCACCCTATAGTAATACCCCTGAGTATATTTTCTATCAGCTTATCCATGGGTTGAGGTATTACAATCCTTCCCTTTAAAAAATTTTCGTCCTCGAAATTTCTTAGCATTTATCCATCCGATATCATCTGAATTTCACTTACTTTGTTCCAAGACCCACTGTTTCTCTTGCTACGAATCGCTTTCAATAGTAAAATAATCACTAATCAGAATCACTATGTATCGATCGACAAACAACATGCCAAACACACTTCTTTGGCATCTTCAAGTCAACTCATTTTGGATAAAAAAACAATTCCGACAAATATCTCACCCGATGATCCCGATCGCGATACATGCTCGACTCTTTGTCTCAAATGTCAAAACCTACTATCGGGTCCTCAATCCCGATATACGCAACTTAGGTTTTAACCCGATTGGAGACTCTAAATACTTCTATTGGGGCCCTTAACTTTCTGTCTAATCACTACTAAACCTCTAAGTCTAGACACGACTTCTAAGCTTAGGCTCGGATCACAACCCGTGATCTCTACCAAACCCGGATATCTCAACCTCTGACTCGATACCAAAAGATGTCACACTCTCCCTTCCATCGAGGTAAATGTAGCGCCCGTCGATTCAAAAATCCCTTTTACCGAAAGCCGACGCCTCTCAAAAACCAAATCAAACTTCTAAATCACATTTTTACAACTTTACACCAACTTCTGAGGTTCGAAATACATAAATACCATGAATACATGATACTTTCAAATTTTGCAGGCTACAACTCGCATGAGATCACGACACCAATAAATAGAAAGAAAGGAAGGGGACCCACCTGCAATCCCTGGACTCGACCCACGACTAGCGCTATACTCAATCGGCGATCGAGGGTCCCCTGCCTCAGCTGACAAAGACATTCGGTTGGTCGAGTGGTGGCTTAATAATTTCAAATACTTAAATACGGTATATATAAAATATATAAATACCAACTGCTCTCAGAATAATTTTTCCAATTTTTTTCCAAAAATACCGGAATTCTAGCAAAAATACATCTTTAAAGAACTCTTGAAACATAAATTGACATAAATCAACATCGATTTGATTTTCTCGGAAAACACAATTTTTGTGAGAGCTGCCTCATCACGATTCAAAAATAACATAAATCTCAAATTCAAAAATACAATGATACCCAACACTCACCTAGATAACATGGTTCAGAAAACTCTCTAAACCCTCGCCGTGGCAGCGGCTAGGTTGAGCCGTCAAGGAACTCATGTCCTAACGTTGACCCATCCGGTTCACCCGGTCGGTGACCCCAGCTACCGATGAATATCCGATCGGGGCTCTACACTCCCACCGCTCGGCCCTCGTAGTAATCAATACCCAGTCCACCACGCCACCTCTAAAGGCGGCCCGTGGGGACCCACTATCTGCATGAGTCGGGCCTTAGCCCGTCACCATCAAAAACCATCAAGTAAATCATGCAATAATACCATCTCGATAAATCATAACACGTGATCCTTTTCCGGGACAAGTATTCACATCACGAAATAAACATTATTTTTCCACAAAGCCCGATGCCAAACGTATAATAATGCATAATACCCGAGTAAAAGCCCGGATCCACGTATACCATTCCTATACCGGGAATGAAAACCAATTCTATTAACAATGCCGATAAAACATCTTTAATATGCTCATGGTTTCATAAATCACTCCAAGTCAAAAGCATATATACCCATCAAAAATAAATACATGAACCGAATAATTAAATCACATATACATGTATTTTTTTACTATTCACAAAATCAGTATAATTATACAAAAGCAGAATGTATCAATACGGTTATCATGAACATCAATGGCAAACAAATATACGTATATTTCAACTATATATGGAATCAAACATGATAAAAATGAAATACTTAAACATTTATTTCCAAAATACTAGCCATTAAACAATTATTTCAAAAATAATAATAATTAATCAATTATTTAAAATAATAGCCACTACCAACTCACTCGGTGTCCTTGAGTTCCTTGCTGAGACTGGAACTCCTCCCAAAGCCCTAATCAACACCTAGCATGATAACATAATAAAAATAAATAAATACGACAACTAAAAAAATATAATTTATCCCAATAGAAAAATACAGAAATCAATAATCGACTCTCAATTGGCCCACTCACTCGATCGGTTCAAACTTTGACCTTTAGTATAACCAAATTGGTCTCCATTACAATTAAAGCCAACTCAATTTGAGGCTGAGACTATTATGAACCAACTCGAACCCAGTCCTCAATTCACGCTGAACCAAGATCAAATTCATCGAACCAAACTCAAATTCATCGAACCGGGTTTAATTAAACCAACCAGCCTTGAACCAACTTAATTCTTATACAAATTACGTTGAACCAACTTGGTTCGGCCCAAAACCCGTAGCCCGACATCGAGACCAAACCCGAAATCAACTTGACCAATTTAATTCAACCAAAACCATTCAAGTCCAACTACACTCAACTTGATTTGATCAAACCCGGACGGATCAATTCAATTAAACCCAACCACTTCAATTCTCATCCAAACCCAATTCCAGATTCAATTAAATGAACTTGGTTAAACCAAATCAAACTCAACTCAATCGATTCGATTCAACTCAACCAAATCAATTTGGCTAAACCCAACCAATTTTCAATCCAACCATCATCATTAACACCTTAATCATCATAATCATCAACTTAATTAATCAAACCAAACCCCTAATCTCGTATGCTACTGAATGGTGCTACGATAATTCCGCAATCTCATCCTTGATTTATCATGGATACAAGGTTTTTGATACTAAAATTTCATCTCAAAACAACACCCTCATCATTCTCATTAATATTTCTTCAAATTCATCAACATTTTCATCAAATCCAACCATAAATACATATATATACATGCATACATATACATGCCAAAAACAATACAAGGAAGCCTCTTACCAAGCCAAGCCATCCCTCCGGCGAGCTCACTCCAACGATCTCCAAGTCCTCTCCTTAAAACCTCCAATTTCTTCCCATTTCTTCATTTTTCTTCTCGGGTTCATCGAGCGGATGAAGGGAGAAGAAGATGAACCATCAAAAATCTAGAGTTTTCTCCAACTTAAGTTTTCAGCTGAAATTCAATTTTAGTCCCTCAAAAACATAATTTCTTACACAACAGTCCCTGAAAAAAACTCCCAAATGATCCTTGAATTATGAAATAGTATTCTCAAAAGGTCCTTTTCAAATTATCCGAGTGGTCCTGGATTATAAAACAACATTTTAAAAAGATCCCTTCCATCCTACCTTTCAGTCCTCGGTTTCCATAAACATTTCATGTCCATCCTTTTCATTTATTCTTTAACCCAAAAATCTTTTAAAAAAACTTTTACACTTTAGGTCCTTATTCTTTTTCACTTGGGGTTTCTCAACAAGATTAATCTATGAAAAAATCTTTACTCACTATAGTAATACCCTGAGTATATTTTCTAACAGTTATCCACAGGTTCAGGGTATTACACTCTAGTTCCTCATGAATCGATAACCCTATTTTTCAATACACTATATTACTTGATCAGCACATGCATTTGCATTTCATATGTGACATTAGTCCCTATCATACATGCTCTGTGTTGTTTTTTTTTCTTTTTTATGTCAGTAAATTATTGGTTAATTAAATCTTAGTTACTCACTTTTTAGTTCATGTTTTTTTCATAAACATTTTTTTATTCCTTGCATGCAATTTTTTAATCATAAAATGTCAAATAATAATAACAATAATGAATTCAGGATTTAAATTAACAAATTGTTGAATTTGATCTTTAAATTTTGAAAATGTTCAATATAGTTATAATTTGATGGACGATCTAATCCAATTATATTCTATGTATTAAATTAATTTATCTTATTTTGTTATATTCATATTTTTAAATTACTTTAAAAATTAAAAAAATTCAAATTGTCAAACAAATAATAAATTAAATAATTATAATTTAACATTTTAAAAATATAAAGAGCAAAATATGATCCATGGCATATTAAATGTTGAATGATAAGCATTTAGGACTAAATTTTAAAAAGGAATTAATTAAAAAAACAACAAAAAAAAATTCTAATTATTAATCACTCATCAAAAAATTCTAATAAGATCAACCATTGGATAACCAATGGTATGACATCAAAGTGTAAGGGGGAGGTCATAGGTTCAAATCTCTCCTTCAACAGTACTGTTCATACACTGTTCACCCGGGATTCCTATATTATTCTCATACTGTACATCCGGGTTTCAGTACTGTTTAATACTGTTTCTATTCATAAAAAAGGGCGTTTGTCGTCTATTATTCCAAAAAAATTCTAATAAGCATTTAGCTCTTCTTTCTTTCTTTTCTTCATATCTAAGTTCAAAATGATTTCAACTATTTACCAAATTAATCTTTGGGCTTAGACATGCTAATACAGTAATATACCTCAACTAGCTACTATAAATACAAACCCTCATTTCTAGTCTTCCTACAATATTGACTCCAAATACTTTCATATATATATACATCACTCTCCTTGGAACCTCCAGTTCTTGCAATCATCAATGGCAGTCACATTTTCCTTAGCCACTGCTGCCGGAGTTCTGACCGGAGGTTTCCTTATTATGGTGCTCGTAACTGCCACTTTCTTCTTCCTTCTCTTCCATTCACAAAATCCCAATGAGCATGGAAAAGATAGTGGTCATGGTGGTAACGGCGGTGGTGGTAGTTTACCACCTGGTCCGGCAGCCTTACCAATCGTTGGAAGCCTTCCGATGATGCTTTGGAGGAAGCCACATTTCCGGTGGGTCCTTCGAAAAGCCGAAGGCAAAGATATTACTTGCATTCGGCTAGGAAATGTTCATGTTATAGTAGTTAATTCACCGGAGCTTGCCAGAGAGTTTTTAAAGAAGAATGATGCCATCTTCGCCTCTCGGCCGAAAACAATGGCTACCGAATACTCTGGTAGGGGTTTCCTCTCCGTCGTCTTCACTCCATGGGGTGATCAATGGAAGAAGATGCGTCGAGTGATTGTCTCACACGTAGTCAACCATCAACAATTCCAAAAGATGGCGAAAATGCGTGTCGAAGAGGCTGATAACCTTGTTTGGTACATTCAACATCAAAGCAAAGCCGGAGAAGAGATTAATCTCCGAAAAACTCTTCGGTATCTTTAATATATATATATATATATATATTATACTTGATGTAGATTATGTGACTGATATTTTCACGTGATCATGATTACTTATTTCTATTTTCTTCTTTAGATATTATACTGGAAACATCATAAGGAGGATGCTATTTGGATGTCGGCATTTTTGGAAAGGGAGCAAAAGACGGCATGCCGGGGCCGGGAGAGGAGGAGTTGGAGCACATAGAGGCTGCATTCACTTCGCTCTCATTGATCTATGCACTTTGTGCATCAGATTTCATACCAAGTCTGAGAATTTTTGGACATTGATGGTCATGAAAAAAACAATGAAGAAAGCAATAAATGTGATCAATAAATATCATGATCCTATTATTGAAAAGAGAGTGCAACAATGGAGGAGCAATGGTGGTGTTAATGGTGAGCCAGAGGACATTCTTGAGGTGTTCATCTCTCTCAAAGATGATGAAGGAAAGCCTCTCTTAAGGATTGAAGAAATTAAGTCTCAATCTACTGTGAGTCTCTAATTTCATACACACACATAACAGGGGCGGAGGCAGAGGGGGCACGGGGGGCGGCTGCCCCCTGCCTGCCGGCCCCTTCCCCTTTTCTCTCTCTCTCTCTCTCTCTCTCTCTCTAATTAGTTTTTTAGTCCCCCCTCTCTCTCTCGCTAATTAGTTTTAGTTTTTTAGTCCCCCCTCTCTCTCTCTCTCTAATTAGTTTTTTAGTCTCCCTCTCTCTCTCTCTCTCTTTAAATATATATATATATATATATCTTTTTTCTCTCTCTATGTTTTTATTATTATTTATTTTTTTTACAAATTAATAGATATAGTCTAAAAAGCAATGAAAAGGGCTCTATAGCATCAATATGAAAGATCTTTAGTTCAAAAACTTATTAAAAAAATAATAGTAGTAATAAGTCGACGTTGGTTGCGGGTGTAGGTTCGTAGTCCAAACTTTTCATTTTTGGCTGAGATTGCATGGATTGGATGATTAAATTTGAGTCTGTGCACATGATCCTAATCTATACACCGTTTATTCCTTTTGTTAACGAAAAAATCTAAAACATATTTTTTTAAAAAAATATTATCAAAAATTTATTATTTGATTTATTAATATTTTATAAATTACTTTATGTAATATTTTTTAAAATATCTATGATTTTAGTTTATGATTTTTTACACATTAATTTATATAATATATATAATTACATTTTTAGTAGATTTTTTTTAAATATTTATTGTTTAAAATTTAATTTTTATAAACTAAACTATAAATTAACATATAAATACTTTTAAAAAATTATAAAACTTTTAATTAATTAATTAATTATTTTTCAACTCGCCCCCCTAATCTTTACTTTCTGGCTCCGCCACTGCACACATATACATATATAACACGTACTCTAGGAGGTCCACAGTGGCCATTAGATTACACTGTTTATTTATGCACGAGGTTTAACAAATAGTTATCAATATATATAATACAGTATCTAACAGTATTAAGTATTAACAATTTAATAGTATTGTAATTAACAGTAAATTTTATACACCATCATATCAAACTTATTTCATCATTAAATGGAAGAACAAAACTATGAAACTTATAAATGATAAATACTAACTCTAACCCTGAATACACACATTAATGAATAAATGCTGCACTTTGCATCGGATATATATATATATATATATGTAGGAGAGCACCACCTAAAATTTATGCTTGCATGTAGGAGAGCACCACCTAAAATTTGGACTGAAATTGAGGTGACAACACCCACCGTGTTAGCTGACCCGTCAAATCGAATTAACAATTTGTAACCAACCCGCACTATAATGAGCCCTAATTATGGGCTGGCTGCCTCTAAACCTGTTATTTGACGGGCTGAGCTAGCTGGTAACTTGTAACTAACCCACACTGTAACATGCCCCGATTACAGATGGGTGTCTCTAAACCCATGACCCTATCTCAATATGTTGCTACCCATGGGAATAAAAAAATTTTGCCACTAGTTTTAATGGATTAGTGACTCCCCATAAGAATAAAAAAACTTTGCCACTAGAGCTATAATTCATTCTTAATGCATTAATGAAAAAAATATTATATATATATATATCGTTGTAGGACGATGATAAAAATTTCTTGGAAACAACTAAATCTAAGGAATCAACTTTCACAAATATTTTTTTCTTAAAAATAAAGAGGCTAAATAATAAATTAAAAATTATATAAATCAATTTATAAAAATATAAAATGCCAAACAATAAATTTTTTTACTGAATATTTTTTTAAAATAATGTTTCTATTAACTATCTTTTGGCCCATTAGCATCAGGTTTTTAAGTATGCACACTCCTAACTTCTCTTAAATAGGGGCGCTATTATTCGTCATATATATATATATGATTATTTGTATCCATTTGTAAAATAAAAAATAACATTTTAAAAAAATGTATATTTTTTTAATTATATATATATATCAATTTGTAGAAAATACATTATTATAAAAAAAGGAAAAAGGTTGGGGCAAGGGGCCGTAGCCATCCTTCACCCTTGGCTCCGCTTCTAAATATAAATATAAATTTCACTGTCTTCCAATAATATTTGGTACTATATTTTATAATTAGTTATAAAGTAAGGAAATTTTGAAGTTGATAATTTCTTTTTTATGACATTTTGATGAGCTCAATAATAAATATGAATAATAAGTGGATAATAATTTCAATTCAAAATAAGAAAACTACTTAATATTTAATTTCTCTCACATTCGAAAAATTTGTTGATAACTTAATTAGATAGGTAACAAATTAAACGCAACTTTTCTTTCAAATTTTCTTTAGTTATTATAAATTTTTTAAATTTTATGATTTTTTAGGATTAAAATTTAAAAATTGTCATGTGACTTCTTTATATTTATTTACATTTTACATTGATTTGCTATGCTATATTTTAATTTAATAATAAAATATTATTTAAAATAATAGTAGTAAAAAACTTAAAAACCCGTCGCTTGCTTAGCTCGTGCCCCAATGGCTCTAAGGTGAGTCGGGCTGGGCCCGGTTCACTCTTAGGATGAACCGGACCCCGGGGACCGGGTCCGTCGGGTCCCCTCTATATAGCATGGGTTGGTTCCGGTCTAGCTGTGGGTGAGCCAGATCCGATGGGCTTGGTTAACCAATCCATACCCCTCCCTACTTTTACGTGTGTGTGTATATATATACATATAATGAAAACTATAATCCTAAATTAAATAATATATATATAGAGGAGTACTTGTGTAATATATATATATATATAGAATTAAAATATATCGATCCTAATAATCCTGAACTTAAAATAAGTCAATGTAACACTGCATAGTTGTTCATGCAGGAGCTCATCTTTGAAGTGGTGGACAACCCGTCAAACACAGTGGAATGGGCAATGGCCGAGATGCTCAACCAACCAGACATTCTCCGGAAAGCCATCGATGAGCTCGACCGTGTCATCGGCCCTCACCGCCTTGTTGAAGAGTCTGACTTCCCCAACCTCCCCTACTTGAGGGCATGTGCCCGTGAAGCTCTTCGTCTCCACCCCATTGCACCCTTCAACGTTCCCCATGTCTCCTCCATTGACACCACCGTCGCCGGCTTCTTCATCCCTAAGGGCAGCCAGGTCCTCCTAAGCCGTGTCGGACTTGGCCGGAACCCTAAAGTTTGGGAAGATTCGATGAGATTCAACCCTGACCGGCACCTTAATGAGAAGAATGTGGATCTGGCTGAACCTGAGCTCCGGTTCATATCGTTCTCCATCGGCCGGAGAGGGTGCATGGGGGGACAGTTGGGGACCGCAATGACGTACATGTTGCTGGCTAGGGTTTTGCATGCGTTTAAGTGGAGCTTGCCGGCCGGTGAAGGGCCTGTGAATCTCTCAGAGGAGGAAAGTAGTCTCTTTATTGCTAAACCTTTGCATGCACTTGCTAAGCCAAGGTTGGCTTTTTTAGAGCATTTATAAGTTATTACGTACGTCTATAAGCATGCTTCATGATCATATATATATATATATGCATATGTTTGTATCTTTAAGTTATTCTCGTGCCATGTTTTTATGTACCATCACTATCTACTGGTGTGTTTGTTGGAGAAAGAATATTGAACTTATGATATATAATAAAGCTGTGTCATGATGCCTTAATTTTTTCAAATATATAACTTTTACGTAATACTATAGTCTATATTTCATATGTTTTAAGACATGTATTAAGAAAGTTTACTTACTCACTTTAATTTTGTTAAAATATCATCTAGTTTTTTAAAATTGTTTTTTTATTTTATTATCCTATTAAATTTTTGCTCTCTCTTCATTCTTGAATGCATTATCCTTTTGTATATTTAATGTGAGATAGAGTAGTAATTAAATATGATGCATGCTTATTTTCTAGAAAAATAATCCCTCATTACATAATTTTTAAAAATCTAAAAATAATTTTTTAAGAATTTAAACATCCATCCTTACCAAATTTTTTTAAAAAAACAAAAGATGTATATTTTCAATCAAAAATCAAAAAAATATTCCCTCCCTCGGTAATTAAATTAATTGTTAAAAAATCCAATCTAAATTTGAACATTAATTCTCACCAAAATTTGTTTTAGAAATAAAAATAAAAGATATATATACTTTCAATCACACTATTCCCTAATTCCATAAGTTTTAAAATCTAAGAAAAATTTCAATATGAAAATTTGAAAATTCTTTCCCATCAAAATTTATTTTAGAAAGAAAAAAAAAATCAAAGATATATACTTTCAATCAAAAATCTAAAAATTATACTCCTTCCATAATAATCCATTTAATTTTTTCATAAAATCCAAGAAAATAGTGGCAAAAGGCAAATTTTAAAAAAAATGATTAATACTCTCTCGTTTATTAAAAACAAATCAAAAACCTTCTAGAAAGTGACAAATAAAAAGTAACAATGGAGTATTTAAATGACAAAATTAAGTTCTTAATAAGTAAAATCTCAAAAGTCTTAAAAGTCTTAAATCTAGTACTGATATTGATCATTATTAATAATTATAAATAGTAAAGTATTAATCTTTAAAAAATAAAGCCAATCAGCTTGATATAGAAAAATAAGAAAAAAAATTATAAAAATACCAAAATAAAATTAAAACCATACCTCCCATTTTTTTTAAACTTGTATACACTTGAGGTTGATTAAAATAGATGAAAAATGTCAATTAAGTTTGATAGTAATTAAAAAAATAATAATATGAGAATTTTATAGAAAAAAGAAGTTGTTTTATTAGAAAATTAATGTGCCATGTTAGTAGGATTACAAAATTACAATAAGCTGGCTTTCATTTCCTATATGGTTTTAAATTTAACTTTATCATAAATTAGTTAAATAAAAATAATATTTTTAGAAAAATATAATACAGCTAAGAATAGCATTGTATGGATAGAATGATAAAACATGTGATGTAAATGAAAATTTTAATTATAAATAAAGAAATCATTAAAGACAAAAGCATATTAATTGGGCGTCTAGAAAACAAGGGGCCCATACACAGGACTTTTAATTGTCTGTAGTCTAACGTCGGACCCTGACACATGCTAGAAAAATTTAGCACACCTTTTATAAAATGTTTTATAAACCTAACTAGTCAAAAATTTCATGCGTGTCTTTTTTCAACTCCCAATTGAAAGAAAGCATTATTTTTAATATTTGAAGTACCATGCACAAAGTGCCATGTATTCTTTTTGTACGTAAGGTTAATATTTGAAAGCATTATGTCTAATTATCTGTCTGAAAAGCATGTGATTCTATTAATTACTATACATGAATACAAATGTGAGTTTTAGCTTTAGCGCTCTCTATAAAGTTCTGCATAAATGAATACTCACAGTTGAATCAAACTAAAAATGTGAAAACCATATAATAAATACAAAACTAAGTAAAAATCACAAGTTTGGATGACATTCCTACAAATGAACCAAACTAAAAGTGTGAAAACCAACAAAGAAACAAACTTAGTATATAAAAAGATAAGTTTGGTAGTTCATAGAACATTCCTACAAATAATTTGATTTGCTAACAAAGCGCATACATACATACATACATACATATATATATATATATATATAGGAATGACAAATCTAAACAAAACAACCACAAACAAGCACAAATCACGTGCAAAAAATGTAAATAAATAAATAAAGAGGATCTTTGATGATGAAGTTTGCATGAGATATAATTAACTTCATATGGACCCGGTGATGAAAGCGGAGAGATACATTAGTAGAGGCCCAGCGGCACTGTGAAAAACTAGTGTAGATACACCACATGGGAAAGTGAGAATATCAATAGGGATTGTTATTCAGAGTTATACTCCCTCCGATCATTTTATATATATATTTTATTATTATTATTATTTATTTACATGTCAACTTTACGAAGCAGTAAATAATTTTTTCCCCAAATTTATTTTTTATTTTTAATATATTTTTACACTTTTAATATTTTTTAAAAAAATATAAAACATCATTTTGATAAAGGTAATAAAAAAATATAATTAAATAAAGAAAAATTAATAAAATGGGTAATTTTAAAAAATTGCTATAATTTGTTTATAAATTTAAAACTATGAACTAATTTTAACTGACTTTTTAACCGTATAAATCAGTTAAAGGAATTCACTCTCTATATCTAATCCATTTTTTAATAAACAGTAATAGCCATATATAGCTACCAATCACCCTACAGTAGTGATAGAGACACAAGTGTACGTGCTGATTACATAATAAGTGTGTGTAAGTGTAGAGTGTTGGTCCACATGGGAAGAAAGTGAATATTAGTAATGACTCTAGCTAAACCCGAAAAATAACCTAAATGATCAAATGTTATGTGTGTGAATAAAAGCAAGCAAATATAAGAAAGTACAGGAAATAATAGGAGAGAAGTCAAAGAAGAAAGTGATGTCCGGGCATAGCATCCCTCTAGGTTTATGAAATATAGAACTAAGGTTGTCTAAACATGCAATCTTATTTGAGTGAAAAGGTTTCCAAAATTATACTAAAAGCCGTGATTTCTCATACGAAAGATGGCCGATTAGGTCGCGAGTGATATAGTTAACACTCTATGAAACCTTATTGTGGGTTAATGACAAACTCTTAAAAAGATATTCTCCCCCAAAAAGAGATTACCCCTAATCCAAATACAGACCATTGAAATGTGATTTCTCTTAAAAATTCACTCCACATGATTGCAGAAACACGGAAGTTATCACTAACTCACACGGAAGGATTGCGGGAGACAAAGTCTATAAAAGTACCTTAACCTAAAAGCGTACTCACTATCCTCTTGAAATCACGATAAATCTATATTGGGTGTGAATTTCTTCAAAGTCACGTAACAAACCAAACATGATAGCTGAGGGCTTTCACCTAGTTAGCAACCAAGCATTCAAACACGCTAATAGACACAAATAGAAATGATTGCAATTAAGAAAACAATTAAACCATCAAAGATCCAATAACCAACGTCAAAAGTATAAACCCTAGAGTT